>NW_027419150.1:0-82750 GCF_009905375.1 Apium graveolens
AGAAAGAGAATTGCAAAGATATTCAGAAATAGGAAGGAAATTTGTGTGGTAGCTGGACATCCACAATTTGCTCATGCAAAGGAAGAAGAAAAAGCCAGATTGAAGCAGGAAAAGAGGCAAGCTGCTCTAGATGCAAAGATGTCTAAATAAAAGAAAGAACAGTTTGCTATCTTGGCCAAGCTACAGGCTGTGAATTCTTCTCAACAAATTCCCTCTCAACCATCTCAAGCTACTGAATCAGAGAAGAAGATTGAAAAATAAAAGAAATCCCCAAGAAAGAAAGAACTGGCTAAAAGAACAAAAAGAAAGTTGGATGTTGTTGACAAGGAATTGGAAGATCAATTACCAAAGGAATCCACTCAAGCTGAAACTCAAGCATCAAAGCCCTCTGTGGTGTTTGAAGACATAAGGGTGGTGGACCCCTACAGGAACATACATGGAGAGCCTATTGTGCCAAAGGATGAGCCAATAGAGTGGGATAAATTACCAATTCCTGACTTCAACTTGCCAATTCTTACTAAGCCAAGAAGGACAAAATCAAGGGCAGTCAAGAAAGTGAAGCTGTCACCTCTCAAATCCAAGTCAGTAGTCAAAACTCAACCCAAGGTCAACAGGGGAGACTACTTGTACTTGTGTGACATCAAAGAATTCTTAGATCTAAACCTTTATCTGGAGGAGCTGGATGAGGTAAGGATAATTGATGCATACAGAAACCTACCTGAAAGGTTGGTGTTCAAGTACAAAGGGGGAAGGGAGATTCAGTGGCCTCTTCACAGGATACTTCAAGAAAGCCAAGCTGTGTTGATCAAAGTCTATTCATCCTTCAAGAAAAACTTTGGGTTTAATGTAACTGCAAGAAGATTAGTATTGAAGAAAATTGAAGAGCTAAGGAGTGTTAGAGCCAAAGATGCACTACCCAAAACTCTTATCATCCCATACACAGGGAGAAGAATACATCTAAGGCCCTACTGGCTGATGGAATTCATGGATGACAAGGGTGTGAGAAGATTCTTCAGATTATAAGACCAATTGAGTATCTCTAGCAATGAGACTCTCCTGGAAATGCAAGAAATGTTAGATCTCTCAGAATCTGATGAATTAGAATTCCACAGACAGCTCCATAATCAAATTGAAGAAAACAACAGAAAGCTTGGAAGAAGATCCAGACCTTCAACAAACTAGAAAAATCTGCTCAGACTAGAGGAGCATCTTGAACTTACTGTGAGCCAAACCTTGTACATTTTTGTTTAAATTGAAGCACTTTCAGTTTTATCTACTTATCTTTAAAGATATATGTTTAGGATGTTTTGTTATCATCAAGTATCTCTTAATTTATGGCTACAATTCCAGTAGACATAAATTGGGGGAGATTGTTATGAATATGTTGTGTACTTGATGATTACCTAAACAAAACATCTAAGTAGATGTTACTTAGTGAAATCCTGTAGCACTCGACGGATAAGAATTATAGTCCCGACGGATAACTCATTATAGTCCCGACGGATGATTAACTTATTATCCATCGAGTGAGTAGCTAATGTAATAGTAAGTTTGTAGCACAGTGTTGTATGCACCTTTGTATAGAATCTGAAGTAGCATATAAGTCATGTTGACTTTAACTAGATATGCAGAATAGGTTGATTAACTGTACATAAGCAATGTCTTGTAATTCTGTATAAGTGAAATTAAGTCAAGTGCCAAAATAGCTACCAACGGATGCTTAACAAAGCTTCGACGGATGATCAAATGACTATCAACGGATGTTTAACATAGCAGTCAACGGATGATCAATTAAGTCATCGACGGATGATCTGAAAGTCGACTGATGATCATATCAAGATTCAAACATCAGTTGAACAGTGAAAGCTGACACACAGCCGTTGAGTTGGATACAAGTACACTGTGGAAGCCCATTAACTGGGTAATAGAGGACGAAAAGCAGCAAAGATCAAGACTGTTAGATTTTATATTTGTTCAGTTCTTTTGACTTTGTAATCTTGGTAATATATAAACCAAGAGAGTAGCAAATAGAAAAACAACTGAGATAGCTAAGAAACAACAACAGAGAAATCTTGGTAAGCACTATCTTTAGCATTTCCTGTGTTTTTAGCAGTTCTATTTTGTAAGTAGCTGTGACCATTTCTGCACACAGAGTCCTCTCGATATATTAAATATATCTCTGGTGGAATTGTTTAAATCCACCAGAAAGTTTTTAAAGCCTCTTGTTTTTAATTACTTATGTTTTGATTCATTCAAGTTTACATTCTGCATTGAGCTAATTAAAAAAATATATCCATAATCGAGTTGAACATTTTTATTTCAAGAAAAAGGTTCAAGAATTCCATTCAACCCCCCTTCTGTAATTCTTGCTATATTGTTAAGGGACTAACACATACCTTAACATCCTTAGTATTCATGAAGCTTATCTTCTTAATGTTCTAGTACTTGTACCATGTCGAAAACCATTGCTTTAAGCTTAGTTTGGCGTTACTCTTTCATAATATCCAATAGCCTTGCTAAATTTCCTTGTCCAAGTTCTTATATATGGAAACCTTTCAGTTACCCTAATAGAGTAAAGTCTAGTGGATCATGGCCTTGAGATTTTGTGACATATTTCCAGTGTTTCAAGTTGATCTATAATCCCTTGATAAAAATGTTTACTACTTAAGAGATTTTGTTATAAATCGGCATCAGTTTTTGAAATGATTAAAATGTGGATTTTCAGTCCCAAAGGGGGATAAATGTTTTCTTTGAATAGTGGATCCAGACTGAGACGCGAGTCCTTTCCACACTTATATTGTAGGCTTAAAAGTTGCCTAGGGATCCCATTAATGTTTTAGAACCCAGTGAGGTTCGGGATTACTTCGCGGCTGATCACCGGCTGTAATCCGTAGCGTCATAAAATGATTTTGATTAAGTTATGATTTTGAAAATGTTTTGATTCAAGCAAATGATGCCATCACCCAAAATTTCATCTCTTGTTATTATTAGTTATATCTTCGCATTGTCATTCTTTAATATATATCTCGATTTATGTTTCGTATCGTACTGTTTAGCACTTGTTGAGCATTTGGCTCACTCCTTGCTTTAATCCTGATATTACAACTAGCAGTTATGGTTAGATTCAAGCAGACAGCACGTAAGACTTGTGACGCCGATGCGTATGTCCGAGCTCAAGTAGAATAAGAGATAGTTTTGTGTGAGGAGTCGAATTTAAAATCAGTTGTAATAGATGGTAGTGTTGGGCTGTTCCAAACCCTAAACTGTAAGATCTTGGATTCCGTTATGTTTATTTTCTTCTAAATATTGTAATAGTTATATTTATTTTGTTGGGGGTGTGACAGGTTTTGGTATCAGAGCTACGGTTTAGAGTCCCTGGACAGCCCAAATAGGTTATAGGATATATGTATAGGTTATAGATAATATGCGAGAGAGTAGGTTAAGTAAATTTATTATTAATACTCCTCTTATTGGTTTGTCAGCAAAGGGCGCATTCCTCGGCACCCTCTGGGTCGGATGACACTATTGCTTTCTCCGTGTATGCTGAGTTGAGGCGCAAGTTTGATATGCTTCAGGGCAAGTACGACCGACTGAAGAACGTGTACCCGGACAGCCGAAACTATGAAGGGAAGCCTAAGGAGCAGATGACTACGAGACTTAAGACCTTGGTTCAGTACGTCAACACTAAGCTTGAGGAGATGCCATCACACCGAGACCGCACCAGCCAGTATATCATCCAGATGGTGGCAGATGAGCTCCAGAGCATTGTGAAGACGCTTCGAGAGGAGAAGACTTCCAAGCCCCGTTCTGATGGAGTGGAGCCTTAGTTCTTTCCATTATCTACCTTCCATGTTGTTGTATTATCAGACTTCGTAGAAATTCCCAGTTGTTTCCTTTAAATAAGCATGTTATTCCTAGAATCAGACTTTGTCCTAATCCCGATGTATTGTGACCTTTAAATTTCAATTATTATGCACTATCGTTCCATTTGCTCTCAACTGTTATTTTACGCCTTCATATGCATCACCATATCTTTTTAATTTGAAACTTGATCTCATATGTAAATAAGAATGCCATGCAATACCCTCGAATTATTTCCTTATTCATACCTGTTTTGATATAACTCTTATTTCAGGATCATGCCACCCAAAAAGAAGAACCCAACAACCACCTCCACCACAGATCCAAATATTCTTCGATTAGTGGAAACTTTGCAATAACAAACCAATGTTATAGCTCAACAACAACTAACTCTTCAACAACGAATTGAAAACCAAGATAATCGTGAACCACACCAACCACCCGAACCACCAGTACCACCTCGACAAGTTGTCACTTTCAAGGCTTTTCAGAATGTGAATCCACCTGCATTTCATGATACCACTGATCCAATAATAGCTAACACATGGATTAAGGAAATGGAAAGGGCTTTTGATTTGGTATAGTTAGGAGACGATCAGAAGATGCCATATGCTACTTACTTCCTGAAGGGCGAAGTCATCTATTGGTGAGAATTAGTAAAAGCTATGGAAGCAACTCAGCAGGTTTCTTGGGAGAGATTTAAGAAGTTGTTTCTGGAAAAGTATTACCCTAAGTACATGCAGAATCAGATGGAGCTTAAATTTCTTGAGTTGAAGCAAGGGAATATGTCTGTACTGGAGTATGAGAAGAAGTTCACTGAGTTGTCAAGGTTTGTGATAAAGTATACCAGCACTGAGGAGGAAAAAGTGAAGAGATTTCAACAAGGATTGGAGCCTTGGATCAGAGATAGAGTGGCTATGTTTGAGCTTGATACTTATACGGGAGTAGTACAGAAAGCTGCTCTGATTGAGAATAATGGGATGCAGTCAAGGAAGGAAAGGGATAACAAGAAGAGAAAGATTCCATTTTATGGAGAGAAGTCTGAAGCCGGGAATTCACAAGATCGGAATGTAAAGAGGATTGGATTTCATAAGGGTGGAAATTTTTAAAAGAAAGGGAATTTGGGCAAAAGACAAGAATTGAAGGGGAGCAACCAGGCAAGCCAAGGGCAAGTTGGAGAAAATAGGTTCCAGAGACCGGAATGCAAGCACTGTGGAAGAAGGCACCCCGGAGTATGTAATAAGCTGAGCATGACATGCTATAGGTGTAACCAGAAGGGACATTTGGAAAATGAGTGCAAGATGCCGAAGCCAGGAGTTACATGTTACAAGTGTGGGAAGACTGGACACATAGCTAGGGAGTGCAAGGCAACCGAACCAGTCAAAGCTTTAATGAATGTGGCAATTACCAGTGCAAGCGTGCCAGCCGAGGTATTGGCATTACCTCCACCACCTACAACAACTCCGCAAGCAACAACAAGGACATTCGATATGAAAATGAAGGATGTTGTTCAGAACTCTGAGGTGATAGCAGGTACACTTTTACTCGATAATGTCAAAGCTAAAGTATTGATTGATTCGGGAGCAACAAGATCTTTCATATCAGAAACTTTTGTTGATAAACTTCAATGTGATAAAACGATTATGAGCGAGGTAGTAAATGTGGTAATTGCGAACCAGGAGAAGATTCCTGTAAATTAATTCTGTCCAAAGTGTGAGATTGATATTTCGGGGCATAAGTTTTCAGCCGACTTGATACTCTTCAAGTTGGGAGAGTTCGATATAATTTTAGGAATGGATTGGTTAGGGAAGAATAACGCCCAGATTGATTGTAAGACCAAGAAAGTGTATTTAAAGATGAAAAGTGGAGAGAAGGTAGTATTTAAGGGACAGAGGCAAGAGCAACTGTTTCTTACAATCGTTCAGGCTAAGAAGCTACTTAGAAAAGGTTGTGAATTGTTCCTAGCTTATGTAGTGGATTCAGAAAAGAGCAACCCCGGCATAGAAGATATCCCCATAGTTAACGAGTTCCTAGATGTGTTTCCAGACAAACTACCAGGCTTACCACCAGATCGACAAATTGAGTTCGAAATCAACCTTGCTCCGGGCACAGATGCAGTTTCAAAGGCCCCATATAGGATGGCACCAGCGGAAATGAAAGAGTTGGCGAGCCAACTACAAGAATTGTTGGATAAAGGAGTGATTCGGCCAAGTACGTCACCACGGGGAGCACCTGTTCTGTTTGTAAAGAAGAAAGATTGAAGTATGCGGCTATGTATAGATTATCGGGAGTTGAATAAGGTAACGATCAAGAACCGCTACATTCTACCAAGAATAGATGACCTATTTGATCAGCTGAAGGGAGCAAAGTGCTTTTCAAAGATTGACTTGAGATCAGGATACCATCAATTAAAGATCAAGGAAGAAGATATTCCCAAGATAGCATTCAGGACCAGATACGGACATTATGAATTCTTAGTAATGCCGTTTGGATTGACTAATGCCCCAGCCGCATTTATGGATCTGATGAATCGGGTATTTAAAAAGTATTCGGATAAGTTCGTAGTAGTATTCATTGATGACATCCTTATTTATTCTAAGTCGGAATAAGAACATAAGCAGCACCTCTGGATAGCATTGGAGATACTTCGGCAAGAGAAGTTGTATGCCAAGTTTTCCAAATGTGAGTTTTGGTTAAAGAAAGTTCAATTTTTGGGGCATGTCATTGGAAATGAAGGAGTTAAAGTAGATCCGGCAAAAATTGAGGCAATTATGAGTTGGGAGAGGCCAAAGACGCCTACGGAAGTGTGAAGTTTTCTAGGATTGACATGGTACTATAGAAGGTTTGTTAAGGATTTTTCGAAAATCGCCACGCCATTGACTAAGTTAACCAGGAAGAATCAGAAGTTCGAATGGAGTGCAGAATGTGAGGATAGCTTTCAAGAGTTGAAACAGAGATTGGTAACAGCTCTGGTGTTAGTACTACCAGATGACCAAGGAAACTTTGTGATATTCAGTGACGCTTCACATAAAGGATTGGGTTGTGTGTTAATGCAACACAGTAAGGTGATCGCGTATGCGTCAAGACAGTTGAAACCGCATGAGTTGAAGTACCCGACGCATGACTTGGAGCTAGCCGCCATAGTGTTCGCACTTAAGATTTGGAGACATTACCTCTACGGAAAAGTGTGAAATCTACACAGATCACAAGAGTTTAAAGTACATTTTCACTCAGAAGGAGCTCAATATGAGGCAAAGGAGATGGTTGGAATTGATCAAGGACTACGATTGCTCGATAAATTACCATCCTGGAAAGGCGAATTTTGTGGCCGATGCATTAAGTAGGAAGGAGAGATTGAATATGAAGACAACACCAAAGGAATTGTCTGAAGAGATTAAGAAATTTGGATTAGAACTTTGTAATTATGGAATAGTTGAAGAAGTTTGTCGTGCAATGACTTTTCAGCCAACACTAGTGGAAATGATAAGGAAATGTCAGGAAGAGGTAATGGAGAAAGGGAAGAATCAGCTAACTGGAGAGGAGATTTGTACTCAAAAGGATGAGCAAGGTTTACTAAGGTTTTCCTCAAGAATTTGGATTTCTCATGTACTTAAATTGAAGAATGAGATCTTACAAGAAGCCCACAATTCAAGATTTTCAATCCACCCGGGAAGCACCAAGATGTATCGGGACTTAAAGCAGAACTTTTGGTGGCCAAATATGAAGCGAGATGTGGCAGAATGGATTGCAAAGTGTTATACTTGTCAAAAAGTGAAGGCAGAACATCAACGACCAAACGGATTAATTCATCCCCTAAAGATTCCAGAATGGAAATGGGAAAATATTGCTATGGACTTTATAATGGGACTACCGCGAACGAAATCCAGACATGACGCTATATGGGTTATAGTTGACCGCCTTACGAAGTCGGCACATTTCCTTCCAATTAATGAGAAGTCGTCATTGGACAAATTGGTGCATCTGTACGTGCGTGAAATCGTACTAAGGCATGGAGTACCCGTATCGATAGTTTCAGACAGAGATCCCCGATTTAACTCGAGATTCTGGAAGTAATTTCAAGAAAGTCTTGGCACGAAGTTGAACATGAGTACGGCGTACCACCTGCAAACCGATGGTCAGAGCGAAAGGAAAATTCAAACAATCGAGGACATGTTGCGCAGTTGTGCAATCGATTTTGCAGGAAATTGGGACGATCACTTGCCATTAGTAGAATTCTCTTATAACAACAGCTATCTTTCTAGTATTGGCATGCCACCATACGAAGCTTTGTACGGACGAAAATGTAGATCACCGGCAAGTTGGGATGAGGTAGGAGAAGGAAGGATTCTAGGCTCGGAATTGGTACAACAGTTGCATGAGACAGTCAAGTTAATTCAGAAAAGGTTGCTTACTGCTCAAGATAGACAAAGGAAGTATGCGGATCCAGCACGTAAGGATGTTAGATTCCAAGTTGGCGAAGCCGTTTTGTTGAAGGTGTCACCAAGAAAAGGGTTGTCTAGATTTGGAAAGAAAGGGAAGTTAGAACCTAGATATATAGGTCATTTTGAAATTTTGAGTCAAGTGGGGAAGGTGGCCTACGAGTTAGCCTTACCACCTCAATATCAGCATGTGCATAGTGTGTTCCATGTGTCATTGCTTAAGAAGTACAATCCTGACGCCAGCCATGTGATAGAATATGAACCTGTAGAAATTCAAGCAGACCTGTCATTTGTGGAGCAACCTGTCAAATTACTCGACTAGCAAGTAAAGAGTCTTAGGAATAAGTCGGTAAAGTTAGTGAAAGTACTTTGGAGGAACCCCAAGGTCGAAGAATCAACTTGGGAGTTAGAGTCTGATATGCGTTCCCGGTATCCTCATCTGTTCTCTTAGATTCTGGGGACAGAATCCCTTAAGGGGGAGAGGATGTTACGACCGGTATTTTATGTAATATTATCTGTGTATTTTGTGTAATATTAAAGCCGAAAGTAAATATACTTAATGGTTGTACCTTGTGTGAATGAAAATTTCTGCATTTTAAATTTGCTTTATGGAGTATATGATTTTTCAAAGCAAGAGTTTATTTATTTCCATTATTTTTGATTTATAAGGAATATTCTAAACCTTGGAGAAATTTTCTTTTAGAAGTTATTTAGTTCACAAATTTCAAAAGTGATTTTATAAAATTTCTAAAAATCCAAGTTGTTTTATGGTATAAATTTTATAATTTTTGAACTTGTATTTTATTTTATAAAAATAAATCTTTACAAATTTTATTTGTTATAATTAGTAAATTACATAGAAGACCTTGCATGCAAATCACCCTTCTATTCTCTCAAAGGGAAAATAAGACCTTTCTAACCCCACTAACTCATTTGTTGATTACCAAATTACCACATTAGCCTTGCATGCAAAATGGCCCAACTTTAGTTAGAGAACATTTTTGTATATTCTCACTTCCACTCATTATTTTGTCAACCCAAAAGCATAAAACCAAAAACCAAGTGGGAGAAGTCATTTTCACTCACTCCACACTCCAACACACCTCATTTTTCTCTCCTCCCCTCCCACCCTTGTTGCTCTCGGCCGAAGCCCCCATCCCCCACTCCCTTCCATTTTTCATTTCATTTCTCATCTTCTCCAGTGTAAATCTTCTACCTACATTCATTTTATATACTTCCCAAGAGTTTTGTGACTTTGGAGATGAAGTTTCATGGTTGCATGTGTAGTTCTTGTGTGATCTCCAAAGAGAAACTCTTGATTCTTGTGAATTCAAGAGCTTTCTATGAGATATATTTTATATATGTGTTAACTAAGTGTTTTATGGAGAAACCATGCTTTAAAATCCTTTGCATGCTACTGAAATTTCATTATATATTCATGTTTAGCCATGCATGCTAGTTTTAAGATATTAAAATGATGATCAACCATGTTTTGCATGCTACTCTTTTTGAAATCATGTGGCTATGTCTAAAAATCTATAAATTCGAAATATGTGTGCTTAAAATAGATTGTTTCCATCATAAATTTCTTATTAATAATTAAGAGAAGATATATTTCATGAATATTAAGGATGAGTAATAGGTACAAGTCGAATTTGCAAGCATTTAAACTTTATGCTTTAGCCGAAATCTTGTTAAGTGTTTCCATGAGTTGCATGTTATATTTTTAGTTGCATGTTGTTGTTCTTGGGCATGGATGATCTCCCCTCCTGTTGAGGCACTATTTTAGGACATTAATGCACTAGTTTTGCTTTGGTAAGGGTTGGATGCTTGGTTTTTAAGCGGGAGTTAAGGTGGAAAGGGATTAGTTAGTGTTTGCATTTTTGCAGATTTGATGCACTAGTTTATGGGGAAGTTTTGAATGAGCATTTGTTGTGCACTTTGAGGCCCAAGAGACCAGAAGATATCACCAGGAGTATATAAAAGGTTTTTGGTGTTTGTTGGAGGTTTATAAGTCGTTTGGTTGGGTGCACGAGTGGAATCACAAAATCTGTCCAGCAGGGGACAGTTTTGTTGCAACTTAGAAATAGGAAGTTTTGACCATGTCATGGGTAGGCCTTCATTAGGCCCTGTTGGGCCTTAGTTAGAGGGAGTGTCAGAGGAGTTTTTCCAGCCATAATTCATAGGATTGGAGTTAGAACCATTTGTCACAAGTTAGTTCAAGTCAGGGCGTTTTCTGCCCAGAAAAACAGGGGAACCATGGATTTTAACTTAGGCCCAAGGAGGCCCAAGCTAGGCCCTTGAGCCACATCGAGTTTGGGAGATGCCTTATGGTCAGAAGAGTCTAGTGTAGAAGTTTTGGAGGTAAACTTGTAGTTTAAGAGTGTCTAATGCACTCAAGAAACCATAGATGTCATTCTGAAATTTTCCTTAGTGAGCACTTTCACTTATCACATAGTTTTAGAGCACTTATGAGTGAGACCTAGGTTGACCACTATGGTTGAAAGATAGTATAAAGCCAGTAGAGTAAAAGGCCCAAGTGCGGGTCAATAGGTTTTGGATAGTTTAGTAAAGGCACATCGAGTTAGGAGGCCAAAATTTGGAGACTTTGTCTAGTTTAGCGATCAAGTAACTTAGTTGGGGATCGAGATCATCCAAGCCTAGTGTTGCATTATGGTGTGTGTGATATTAATTGATATTAAAATATGATATGTGAGTATATGTGGCTATGTGTACTATTGTATTTATAAGGTGAATATAAATTGCGTGCATATAGGCCTAAGTGCCATTTGTGTTGTAAATAGGTTAAGTTGGTGAGAATATATTATAATGAGGATTATTATTATTTATGTAGGATCTCGAGACGAGGGTAAACTTGCCATAAAGGTCGAGTGAAGCTTTCAGTTGCTCCTACCAGCCAGACCAGACCAGCCTTTCTCAAGGCAAGTGATTCAACCTGTCTTTCGTATTCACTGCAAATGTGTAACAATTAGTTCATATATATTGATGCGATTATCCTGAGTCATTTTTATATACTTGAACCAAGTGATTCTTAAGTCTATCTTTGAATTATATAGAAATGCCTTGAACCCTCAAGTACATATTGCAAGTAGATCAAAAGTCATATCACTCTAGTATATCAAAGTAATTGGAATGCCATGATAAAATAAAGATTTGATATAATACTTGATTGATCCTCTTGATTATCATGCTATTGATTCCTAAAATATTGACATCTCACCCTGATGTTTAAACCCCAATAGAAACTTTACCTTGATACCTAAAAGCCAGATATTCTTTAAAGTTGTTCTTAATTGATTGATAACCCTTTTTCTTACCTTAAAGTTCGACAATCCTGATATACCTTGAGCTAAATATCATTACTTCTTACCTTAACACCCTTAGTATTCATGAAGCTTATCTTCTTAATGTTCTAGTACTTGTACCATGTAACACCCCCAAATCCGGGGTCGGGGATCCGGGTTGTCACGAGTTCCATTTCCCTTAATAACACCCAATCTTAATACACAATCAACTACTCTGTACTGTGACCCCACAATAAACACACACACCACAAGTTATAGTCTCAGAAATGAATATCCAAAAATAATCACAAGTCGTTTTATTCCACAATTATATGTCAATACACCTTAAAAAGGTTTCTGAATAAATTTACATTTCTTTGCCATTATTACAATTCATAATTATACATAAGTCTGGTACATCATAAGTTGAAAACCTAGCCTATTGGTAGTTCCTACCTCAGCTACAGCGACATCAACGCCTATAGGAAACTGCGGAACGTTTCCTAATCGCTTGCGAATCGGGAGCTTGGTCCAGTTCATCTTTTCTATCTGTTGTTGTGTGATGAAAGAAGAAAGCAAGGGTGAGCAGCAAGCCCACCAAAATAATATGTATAATGATTAACAATATATGAGCCTTCTCATAGTACTCATGAAAGTCTTGGTCAAAAGAAATGAACCAAGTTTGATATCTTAATGCAATGAAGTCGCAAAATATTCAGTATATATACATATATACTTTTCAAAATATGGGAAGTCCTCTTCCATGCATAATACACACAGAGTTCCAGTGTATAACTGTATAAAAATATCGTTGCAAGGTGATCTCATATATCTAACCTTGTCTCAACGTTTTTCTGAAAATCTTTGTCATGCATAAGATAATCATTTACTAGATATAAGTTTAAAAGATGAAGTTACAAGATACTCCAATATACTTATATCTTTTCCAAATACTACTTGAACTACCACCGTTCAAGTTATAATTAGTTTCAAAAGTTCATCACACTGATGAGACTACAAGATAAGACTTGAATAGATTCAATCTTTGAAATATTTTGAAGGAAATGAAGTTATGATATACTTCATTAAGTCCCGATATATATATACACCTATATATATACATACGTTTCCTGAAAACCTCTGTCATGTAAAGTATGAACAGAATTGCAATATCCAATAAATTTGGAAAGGAAAGATTTTTGGCATAAACCTGATATCTTGCTGATCAGGCAAAGATACCAATAAGTAACCTTTTCTACTAGTAGATGGACGAATTCCCCACTGGTCATCACCCTGGTCGCAATAGGACCTTATGCTGGACTGCCACTCAGCCACTTATGCATTTGATGGACTCCCACTGAGCCACTTACACTATCATGGACGCCCACTGAGCCCATGTTGCTTATGCCGACTCGATAGATGGACTTACTTCCCGAACGTTGGGTAAGTAATCAATTCATTTACCAAAACTGCAACCTTGTTGCGAATATAAAATACACCATAGAGCCGGATCCCTCAGGTTTTGAGCGAGTATTTAAATCCCCCTTTTAAAAGGAAGATCTTAAATATAAAAATGAGTTTTGGGATCCGCTCTAACTTTTAAAAATCATTTTGAAGACTCGAAAATACTTTAAAGAGTGTTTGGAGTAATGCTGATTTAATGAAGTAAATCAGTCCCAATATATTTAGAAAATGTCTGAATATTATTATTTAAATAATATTCCCATAAAGAATAATCTTTATACAAATAATTGAAGTAGAAGTTGTAAGACTTATACTTGAAATGAGTATTAAATAACCAAAGATATACTTATATGAAAGTACTATCTTTATTTGAATAATCGAAAATAAGTTTGATTATCGAAACATTATTCTTTAATAAAATAAAGAATATTATTAAATAATAAGCGGAGTCATAATACCTCGAATGAATATTATAAATAATATTCATTAAATAAAATAACGGAGTCATACATCCTCAAATGAATATTCAATTAATAATTATTAATAATATAACTGAGTCATAAGCCCTCGAATGAATATTCGAAATAATATTCAATAATAAAATAAAGGAGTCATAAGTCCTCGGATGAATATTCGAAATAATATTCAATAATAAAATAAAGTTAAAGTTATCGAATAAACCTTATTCGATTAATAGTTTTGAAAACTATAACCATATATATATATAAAAATATATATATTATACTCGGGAACATCGACTCCCGGTTTAGAAATATGTTCACCTTTTGATCCCCTATACTAAGGGTAAACTCAATACCGCTTATCTCTAGCATAGGTATTATGCAACTGAAAGCATTTTAACCAACAGATATATAATCCAAGAATATGAAACCGGCATGCATATATACCATATCACATGCTACAATATATCGCAAGAATTTGCTAATAACAAATATGCATTTATCGCAAGATCATGCATATACACATATACATCACAACAACAGTATAACGGGTAGAAAACTTGCCTGAGCGACTGGGGGTGATAAAAGGCTCGGGACGAGCCTGGTAACCTATAAATAACAAGTAAGTTGGAATTAAACCAAAGTCACTTGTAAATCTATACTTTAACTAACTTAGACTCTAACGCTTGTTTCGCGCTTACTGATTCTCTTAAGTCACTCGAGTACCCTCGGCTCCACCATTTTTAATAATTTAACCATTACGAGTTTTAAGGCGATTCCTTTGCGGGTGTCTTACCAACTGCCTATTACACCTTACATAAATGTTTCATACTTCAATTAGTCCTTTAAGGTCTTTAACCTATGTTTCAAAGTAAGGCGAAGGGTAAGGGTTCGTTCGCAAAATGTCGTTACTTAAAACGGCCGTTTCTCCTAAACCGTTCATCGGAATCAAACGAACCACATATCAAAACGAAGCTCGTAACATGAACTATCTAAACATGGCAATGGTCAAAACCTAACAGTGAGTTCAAGGGTTCTGATGTTAAGAACAAAAATAGTCTACGGTAAATCGGGCATTACGACGGCTATGTTTACGCGATTTCCCAAATTTAAACCATTCCAAAACAACCCATAATCAAGCCACAATCACATCCCAATCCAAACTCCATCCATACCACATCCTAACAGCCCCAATAAATTCAATATTAACATTTATACTTATGCTTAAGCTTGAATTTAACTATACTTAAGTTCTTTTAACCAAAACAACAAGATTCACCATCCATTTCACTACCACTCCAACCCAAATTCTAAACCACGAGCATTAAGCTACTATATCACCATAACAATCAAAATCATCTTATTATACAAAGGAATCTAGGGTTTGGAGATGATATACCTTCCTTGAAGTGGTGGGAGTAGCTAGGAAGCCTTAAGAAGTCTTGAGATGACTTAGGGATGCTTGGATCTTAAAGGAAAAACAAGAAAATCAAGTTAAATTCTTGAAGTCACTATTCATTGTCTTCTTCATTGATTCCTTGAAGAAGATTGAGAAAGAATTGAAGGCTTAAACTCATAATATAGCCATAACTATGCATAAGGAATACTAGGGAATTATCTTACCAATTTAGGAAGTCTTGATCTTGAGTTTTGAAATTTCTTTCTCTTTGAAATAGTAAAAAGCCGAGAGCATGAAGAAAATAAAATGCCTTGTGTTCTTGTTTTGATGAAAAATGAATTGTTTGGCTTGGTTGGTTGAATATTTGATTTGTTTTTGGTTAATTACCAATTTAACCTTGATTTTTGTGTGGTTAATATTCCACCACATTTCCTTCCCTCTTATGTCATGCTTGCATCACTTTATGATGTCATCATCCCTCCTTTGTCCTCTTTCTATTGGTTGGATGACATCATCCCCACTAATCTCTTTGATTAACTTCCTAATTGTTTGCCTAATGACCGCTGATCTGTTATACGGTTCGCTTAACTTTCGTTTTCGTTTATCGTTTGAGGGATCATACCCGGGATCTTATTACTTAGGTTCCCTTAACCTTTCTCAATATATTATATTCCTTTTATGATCCTCTCTTATAATCCCTTAATTTAAATCCTTTTTATCCTGTTACCTTATACTCAATTCTTTCCGTATCTAATGGATTTCCGGGAAAAATCAAAGTGTTCGGAATTGGATTCTGATGATCTTTAAATACACTTATATACCATGTAGAGTACTAATAAAATCTCAGAATATCCATAACAGAACCCCTACATAATGTGGCATGAAAAGTTTTCTTATTTAGCTAAAACACTATTCACAAGGGTTACAAAAAGTTCAAAATTTTGGGGGTTATTACATACCATGTCGAAAACCATTGCTTTAAGCCTAGTTTGGCGTTACTCTTTCATAATATCTAATAGCCTTGCTAAATTTCCTTGTCCAAGTTCTTGTATATGGAAACCTTTCAAATACCCTAATAGAGTAAAGTCTAGTGGATCATGGCCTTCAGATTTTGTGACATATTTCCAGTGTTTCAAGTTGATCTATAATCCCTTGATAAAAATGTTTACTACTTAAGAGATTTTGTTATAAATCGGCATCAGTTTTTGAAATGATTAAAATGTGGATTTTCAGTCCCAAAGGGGGATAAATGTTTTCTTTGAATAGTGGATCTGGACTGAGATGCGAGTCATTTCCACACTTATATTGTAGGCTTAAAAGTTGCCTAGGGATCCCATTAATGTTTTAGAACCCAGCGAGGTTCGGGATTACTTCGCGGCTGATCACCGGCTGTAATCCGTAGCGTCATAAAATGATTTTGATTAAGTTATGATTTTGAAAATGTTTTGATTCAAGCAAATGATGCCATCACCCAAAATTTCATCTCTTGTTATTATTAGTTATATCTTCGCATTGTCATTCTTTAATATATATCTCGATTTATGTTTCGTATCGTACTGTTTAGCACTTGTTGAGCATTTGGCTCACTCCTTGCTTTAATCCTGATATTACAGCTAGCAACTATGGTTAGATTCAAACAGACAGCACGTAAGACTTGTGACGCCGATGCGTATGTCCGAGCTCAGGTAGAATAAGAGATAGTTTTGTGTGAGGACTCGAATTTAAAATCAGTTGTAATAGATGGTAGTGTTGGGCTGTTCCAAACCCTAAACTATAAGATCTTGGATTCGGTTATGTTTACTTTCTTCTAAATATTGTAATAGTTATATTTATTTTGTTGGGGGTGTGACAATATTAGTATCCTTCTTTGATTAGATCTAACTTCCTCAGTTCCTTCACCGAGTATTTCAATCTTCTCCCATATTTGCTTAGCAGTGTCACAGTTAACAATGTTGTTGTACATCACATTGTCAAGTGACTCAATCAATATCAATTGTATACTCAGCAGGATCTTTTGGAGCATAATGAGCTGGTATGACAATGTCTCCATCTGTAGATTCCTCAACCCTTACCACAGGAATGAAAGGTCCATTTTGAGAATCTGAGTGTAGAGTGGATTGGCCATCTTGATAAACAGCATCATTTTCTTTTTCCAAAGAGGGTAGTTAGCTTTGTCAAAGGTGGGAATTTTGAAGCTACTGATTTTCTGTGTATTCATTCTTCCAAGATCTTAAATCTGTTTTCTTTCAGATTTTACTATGATACCACTTGTTAGGTAATGAATCACACACAAAGAGGGGGGGTGAATGTGTTTTCTGATTTTAGGCTTTTTTTGAAAGATAATGGTTGGACAAAGTAAATTAAATCTTATATAGAAAAGTGTTCATGCATAAATTAAACATGCATAAGATAAAAAATACAGATCTAAAAAACTCACTTAATTTTTGTATTAAAAATGAAGTTGCTTTGCTACAAAATTTCTAAGCTCTTCTAAGTTAAAGAACTCAGCTTCTTCTCGAGAGTGTTACAAGATTTTTTTGATCTAAATTGTTACTTCTAACTAGAGGACCAGTATTAACTTTATAGCTCAGTTAACTGCTGGTTTACACAGTGGATAATAAACATGCTATTAGCTTTTCTAAACCGTCACTTGTCATTTCTATTTATAGAAAGAAAATCTTCCATTTCTGGTTTAGCATATCTTTAGCATCCCTTTTTTACTTTAATCTTCTTACGTCAGTTAATCTTTGCCATTGATCTTGCACACTCTTCAAGCTGCTTTTTGTAGACTTGTCAATCCAGCTATTGGATTGTTTGTTGATTGTTTATCTTGGATATTAAACTGATCTGTAATTCAGTACTTTGAGACTGTACTTCGAGATCTCCAGTTTGATTCATTTGAACACTTGATATCTCAATAAGTATTAAGGCTTATTGAGATCTCTAGTACTCCATAATGAGTTTGGCTTGTAGAGGTCTTCAGCTCATCGAGATCTCTAGTCTTCATAACTTCACTTGACTTGTAGATATCTCTGAGTTCTGGAATGGATATAGACATGTCGATAACTCTGAGTTCTCTAGTGAAGGAATGACTTGTCGATATCTTTTTGAGTTCTCGAGTAGCTTTCCTGACTTCTCTACTCCCGGTGGATATTGCTTATCTGTTGAGTAGATATTGCTCATCCTTCGAGTAGATGTTACTCATCCGTCGAGTAGATATTGCTCATCGGTCGAGTAGATGTTATTCATCCATCGAGTGGATATATAGCTCATCCGTCGAGTAGATGTTGCTTATCCGTCGGTACTCTCTGGAGTTTGAATGACTTCTCGATAAGTCATTCCGGAGTTCTCGAATGACTTCTCTATAACATTAAATCTGTGACTTGTAGAGAACTCGATAAGTAATCTTTGACATCATCTATTATATATTACACAATCTCAAGAAGTAACCCATCTCTCCCATCATGCTCATTTGATATCTTGATTGCATCAACTTTGAGAACTTATCACACAGTTTTTGATTAGTTGATCCAAAAATGATATCATCCACATAAATTTGAACTAAAAGCAGATCTTTACCTTGATTCAGATAAAATAAAGTTTAATCTATTGTACCTCTTTTGAATCCACTTTCCAGCAGAAACTGAGCAAGAGTCTCATACCATGCCCTAGGTGCTTGCTTTAGTCCATAGAGTGCTTTGTCAAGTTTATAAACATAATCAGGATGTTTAGGATCCACAAAACCAGGTGGCTGTTCAATATAGACTTTCTCTTCAAGTTCTCCATTTAGAAATGCACTCTTGACATCCATCTGGAAGACTTTAAATTTCTTGTGTGCAGCATATGCCAAGAAAATTTTGATAGCTTCCAGCCTCGTAACAGGAGCAAATGTTTCATCATAGTCAATACCTTCATGTTGGGAATATCCTTTGGCTACCAATCTTGCCTTGTTTCTGATAATTATTCCATCAGAATCAGTCTTATTTCTGAAGACCCACTTTGTGCCTACAATTGACCTGTTTTTAGCTCTAGGCACCAGCTTCCATACTTCATTTCTTTCGAACTCATTCAACTCTTCTTGCATAGCCATGACCCAATCTGCATCCTTGAGTACATCTTCTACTTTCTTTGGCTCTTCTTTTGAAAGTAGATTGTGATATAAACATTCATTCTGAGTTGCACTCCTTGTCTTTACACCTTAATCGGGATTTCCAATGATCAGATCAGGAGTATGATCTTTAGTCCATTTTCTGGCACTGGGAAGTGTCCTTCTGGAGCTAGATGCTCCCCCTGAATTGTATGCCTCATCAAATGCATTTGAGGCTCCCCCTAAATCTGTGTTGTTATCTCCTGATGAAGTTTTGGGACTTGAATCATGTCCATCTGATATTGAATCAGTATTGGATTTTGAATGATCAGATTGAGAAGAACCTTGAGTTGATTCTTCAGTGTTAGTACTATCAGCTGAACCTTGTTGTTGCTCTCCCTCAACATGTGCATGTTCATTAGTACAATGATTATCTTCAGAATCTGAAGGAGTGTCAGGATTTGGATCATCAGGATTTGACAGTTCATTAGAGTTTGATCCAGATTCCAACAATACATTTTCATTTGCAAAGATTAGACTTTCATAAATGTTTTCTTTAAAACCAGGAATCTTCTTATCATCAAAAGATACATTTATGGAGATAACTACAGTATTTGTTCTCAGATTGAAAACTCTGTATGCTCTTGATGGTGAGTATCCAACAAAGATTCCTTCATCAGCTTTAGATTCAAACTTTCCTAGATGATCAGTATGAGTTCTAAAAAAAAGCACATACATCCAAATACATGTAGATGTTTGAGACTGGGCTTCTTTTCCTTCAGCATCTGATAAGGAGTAACACCATGTCTATTTATCAGTGTGATATTCTGAGTATAACATGCTGTGTTTACTGCTTCAGCCCAGATGTAATTGGGTAGCTTTGCTTCTTCTAGCAGAGTCCTTCCAGCTTCAATCAAGGTTTTGTTCTTCCTCTCAACAACACCATTTTGTTGAGGTGTGCCAGAAGCTGAGAATTGTTGTTGTATACCTTTGTACTTGCAGACTTTCTCCATTATTGAGTTCTTGAAATCAGTGACATTATCACTTCTCAGAATTTTCACTTTGTGGGTGGATCTATTTTCAATTTGCCTTATGTGATCCAGAAGAATTTCTGGAGTTTCATCCTTCCTGTGTAGAAAATAAACCCAAGTATATCTAGTGAAATCATCAACGATTAAAAGTGTGTACCTTTTCTTATTGATGGACATTATGTTCACTGGTCCAAAGAGATCCAAGTGTAACATGTGATATGGCTCAGAAGTTGAGAATTCTGTTTTGCTTTTGAAAGATACTCTTCTTTGTTTGGACTTTTGGCAAGCATCATAAAGGACATCAGATGAGTATAGCATATTTGGTAATCCTCTTACTAGCTCCTTCTTGGAAAGTTCATTGATTGAATTGAAGTTGAGATGTGAGAGCTTCTTGTGACAGTTCTAGCTCTCATCTACTGATGCCTTTGAGATAAGGCAAGTAGCTTCTTCTTCAAGACTTTCATGCAACCTTGCTTCATATATTTTTCCATGTCTGTATCCTATCAAGACAATTTTCTTTGACATGTTATGAACAACTTCACAGTGTGAGTCATAGAATACCACATGATAACCTCTGTCAGTGATTTGACTGATGCTGAGAAGATTGTGCTTCAATCCTTCCACCAGAGCTACATTCTCTATTGCTACTTTTCCAATTATTAAGTTTCCATATCCCAGAGTGTGTCCTACATTTCCATCTCCATAAGATACATCTGGGCCAGCCTTCTTCTCAAATTCTGATACCAGGGATTTATTTCCAGTCATGTGTCCTGAACATTCACTATCCAAGACAAGAGTATTTTTCTTGTTACCCTGCAATCAGATGAATAATTAATTAGAAGGATTTTTCAGGACCCACAATTGTTGGGCCCTCTTTTTGGACAACTTAAGCCTTTGTGATTCAGAAATACTTCTGACAGTTTTTCCTTTGTCAGGATTTGACTGACAGTCAGTAGCAGATTTAGTGGAACTAGAAGAATTGAGCACACAAGCAACTTTATTAAATTTAGGCAGAGGTTCATAATAGTTGTGATACAGCTTATGATAGGAACTACAAGTATAAATCGAATGCCAACTACTACCATAATAAAAACAAGGATATTGTGGTTTATAAAATACTGATCTACCCCTAACATCAGACTCAAGAATAGCAATTTTAATTTTCTTACTCCTCCTGCAATCAATAGCAAGATGATTAGTATTACCACAGTTAAAAAAAGTTTTTTTAGGAGCATTGGGAACAACCTTATAATTAGAATCCTTAGAAATACCTTGCTTACCATTCCTGTTTCTTTTAGGACTTTTTACTTGAGGTTTTTCAGTAACCTCAAATAATTTCTTTTTCAATTGTATTTTAGACAAAAGTCCTATGTTCTTTTCTTTCTTAACAGTCTTAATGGTTTCCTTGTTTTCCTTTTTTTGAGATTTATCACTTACTATTTTTTTCTTGTGATGCTGATGTTGAACCATTTTCACAGATGGATTTGGGTTAATCAGCTTCTGAAGAGATAAACTTAACATGAGTTTTAAGGGTAGTCTTATTCTCAGTGTCAACATCCTTAATTCCATCTGCATAACCAAGACATTCTTTCCAGTTTTTCTTAGATATCATCTCATGAACCTTTTTTCCTGAAACAGTCCAGGCATTAAGAGTTTTCCTCTCATTTTCAAACTCATTTTCTAACATACTGTACTTAGCTTCTAGTACATTTGCTGTATGTTTAGCTTTCTCACTTTCTTTCTGAATTTCAATCTGATTTACTAAGTCAGACTCCAACTGATCATTCCTAGACTTTAACATTTCATTTTCAGTTAACAGTCTATTGTTCTCTAGAATCTTATTTTTAAAATTACCATGAAGAGACTTAAGAATAGATTTCAGTTCAGATATATCTTCAGTATCAAAAGAGAATAAAGGAGTTGATATCTTAGAATCAGAGGAAGCAGAATCATCAAATCTAGGCATCAGTGCATAGCATGTATATTCATTTTCAGAATCAGAGGAGTCCATCCAATTCTTGCTTGATGTAATCAGGGCTTTGTTCTTCCCTTTGTCATGCTCTGTCTTCTTACACTGTAGCAAAGTGACCAGGTTCATCACTGTTGTAGCACTTGATTTTCGACCTGTCTACTTTTCCATCGTTAGAGTCATTTCCATCTCTTCTTCCAGTTGACTTCCTTTCCCCTCCATTGAACTTCTTCCTGAAGCTTCTATTCTTCTGGGACTTCATGAATTACATCCTCTTGAAGCCCTTAACCAGCAATGCAGCCATTTGCATGACATCAGAATCTGTCATATTCTCATCAGTTTCAAAATCAGTATCATCATCAGGATTTGATGATGAATCATCAGTATCTAATTCTGGTAGAGTGTTCTTTTTCCTTGCAACTTCAACAGACCTTTTTTTAAAGCCTTTGCATTCACTTTCAAAGAAATTGATTTTCCTTTGCTGCTTTTCCTTTCCTTCCTTTGCTAGACTTCCGAGTTATGAGTTCTTAGTATGCCATAGACCTCATCCAGAGTGATTATTTCCAAATCATACTAATGTCGTATGATTGAGGTCTGAGTCTCCCATTCATCATTGAAGGCTCTCAGAAACTTAGTGTTTGAATCCTCTCGATCATACACCTTTCCCACCAAAGACAGATTGTTGAGCAGGGTGAGAAATCTGTCATAGATGTCGGTGAGACTTTCATCAGGCTTGGCCTCAAAGTGTTCATATTTTTGAATCAGAACATCCTTTCTGTTCTTCTTGATGGCCATGGTTTCTTGACATTGAGTTTCAAGAGCATACCAAATCTCCTTGGCAGTCTTGTAGGCTATAACCCTGTTTGACATCAAAGAATCAAGACTGTTATGCAAAATGTTTCTTACCTTTGCATCTTTCAGCACATCTACTTTCTCTTCTGGTGTCCACTCACTCATCTCCTTCAACTGATAGTGTTCAACAACAGTAGGAGTTGCAGGCACCAGTTTTGTTGGCATATAGGGTCCATCATTAATTACGTCGAGATAGTCTGGATCTGTAGCCTCCAGGTGTATGAGCATCTTCACCTTCCATGTAGGATATTCAGTCTTTTTCAGAATGGGGATTTTAATACTTTCATACTTGTTCAGAGACATGTTTAGATCACTTCTGATTGTAACTTTATCAGTGAGCTTTAATACCAATTGTTGCCCAGTAAAGATATAATTATTTAAGGGGGGTTGGATACAATTGTATAAACGTTTCGAATAAGTATAAAAAATATAACAGTTCTTTATATTTCTGATAAAAACTGTTACAGACTCTCTCTAGAAATACTGATGTTCTTGAGAGCTGTTAGGTCGTACAATGCTCGAGTTAATTACTATGTGATGACCTAAACTGTGTTTATATAATACACAGCTGCTACAAATCAGTCTAGGATATGCATTATCAATTACTAACAGAAAATGATACATATATCTAACTGAATATACAAAGTCCTATTACTCATAACGAACATATATCCATCCCTTAAAATAAGGAACATACTTAATCTTCACAAAAGACTGTTCTTCATATACTGATGCTTCTACAGATACTGATGGGCATCAAATCCTGATGGCACATCAAATCCTGATGACATCCTGAACATCCAGATCCTGAGTTTCTCCAGATCATTGAGAATCAGCACGTAACAACTTTTAAAACCAATTTCTGCTAATCGACAATAGAAAATTAAAAGTCATTTTCTACTTGTCGATTTCTAGAATATGTGCTTGTCTTCAACTAATTTATTTTGGTTTGAACTAAAAGTTTCCTTTCTTGGTATGCTGTGCACTGGTCTGGTTCACAAATTACTAGCATATAACTGAATCTTCTTGTCCCCTTTTTAATCCTTAATTGATGTTTATCCTATGTAGCTTCCTGGGGTCAATCCACTGAAATTCTAAAATCTTTACAAGTGTGAATCAATGCATTTCCTTTCCACTCAAAGTTCTTTAATCTTTTATTCTTCACAGAGGCTAGAACATGTAAATGAACTTCTTTCCGTGACCTTGTTACGAACTTAGAGCTTTAATTCCATGTTCTGATACTTTGTATTTATTCAATTTTCTATCTTCTGGATTTCTGTGCTTCAAACACTGTCTATCAACAAACAATGTACTTTCACTGGAATCTTTTTTGGTAAATCTTATCAATGAGTATAGCTTCAAGAATGCATATGTATTCCTTAGTCTTTTTCTATATCATGTCTTCAACTCTTCAGATTCCTATACTTCGAACATTGTTTATCTTCAATCAATGCTAATACACTGAAATCGTATGGTGGCACTTTTACACCGAAACTTCAACACTTCTGAGACCCTGAAAGTATTCAAACCTTATTCTTCACTGAGGCATGAACATGTTAATGAACTTCTTTCAATGACCTGCAAACGGACTCCAAAAATTCTTTTAATATTTTGATTCTTTGTATTTGCCTTGTCTTCATTTCTTCCTGATTTCTTGTGTAAACGCAGTATTATTTACCTATCATGTTCCAGTGTTGAGTTATCACGTCCTTTGTTTATACAGTTTCACAATCTCACCAACAATCTCCCCTATTTGATTTTTAAACCTAACAAACAAATTAATAGAGAGGATAACTCTACTAACTAAAGGGTTTCGAGCACAAAAACACAACAAAAATGATATAAAATTAAATTAAAACCAGAATAAAATCGAAACCCTATACAGGAGCCATGCGAAAATAGATATTTAATTCGTAGTACAAATCTTACTTTAAAGAAGCTTTAAGAGTTCATTAATGGAGGATTAATGGAGTTCCAAACCTTGTTGAATCACCACGTATCCCGCTCTCGCGATCTACGCTCTACGGTTTCCACACGAACGCTTTTCTTGAAGGATTGATGTGTACTAGCACCCGAAAACTACATCTCTACCTCTCTTCCTCTTTCTCCTTAAACGGCTAGGGTTTTTTAAAACTATGTATCCTTTTTTAATATATATAAATTATCCCTCAAAAAGTTTATATAAAGAGAAGAATGAGTTTTCTAATTATAATCTAACTATAATTAATACTAATCTAAAATTCCAATTTATTATTTAATTAAGTCACACTTAATTAATTAATAATTATTTCAGAAGTAGTTCAAGTAATTTCTCAATTTTATTTATTTAATTAAATAAGTAATACTTAATTAATATCATAAATACAACAAATTACTTATTTAATTTAAATTCATAATTTAAATTATTTCTCCTTCAAGCGTTTTTTGTGTATGACCCTGTAGGTTATTCTTACGTTAAAAATAATTTTAATATCTCATAATAAAATTATAAATAATGAGTGGCATATAGTAATATATCATTGCTACCCAAGTAATAATAATTAAATTGGTGATTCGATTAAACCTTTCGTAATAATGTACAATGTAATATAATCTCTTTAACCAAATATTATAGATTAAACTATAGTCAATGAGTAGACTATCATAGCAGATCAACATTTGAGTGTGACCACGCATTTCATAGTCTAGCTCACACAAGAGGCTAATAATATCACTCTTAAAATAGGATGGTTAAATCTTATCTAGATCATTCATATTTCTCATACGATTCATAATATACCCGAAATACACTTTTATCATCACCTGGTCAAAGGTAACGTTTAATGTAATCAAAGTACATTAATTATCATATAAAAATATAATGATTTCAAGTCTAAGGACCATTACATCATTATCACAGTGAGAATTACTTATGACACAACAGACATGTGGAATCTCACATTGGGTCTTATCCAGCACCATGTACATTTACATATGCATGTGTTGTTGACTTTAGTATCGCTATACCTATGATCAATGAGATGTGATCATCAGTCAACAAACACAGCAGTTTTAATGTATTATTATTGTCCCTTAATAATAATACTCTACTTGGGACCCTTAGGAATATTGATATTATTCTCATAATCTCATTTCTAATTCACGTACTTAAAGTATAGAATTCATATCATAATCCAAGGACATTTATTCATCTAACATTTATATCATAGTAAATTAAGACATAATAAATTATAAAGGGAATAATTGATAGAACATAAACATTAATAATCCAAATGTTTTAAACTAAAACATTATAGTGTTGTCTCTAGGGCACAAACACTGACAATCTCCTACTTGCACTAGAGCCAATTACCCATGTATCTAATACTCATGGAACTAGTATGACCATCGTTCTTCTGTTGCGACAAAGCCTTAGTCAGTGGGTCTGCAACATTATCATTACTATACACTTTACATATATATATACTTGATCATTAATCTCATTAATAAGGTGATATCTCCTAAGCACATGCCCAAACAATCTCCTTGGTTGTTTCGAAAGCATCAATATATTCGGCTTCCATTATAGAATCATCAATGTTCTTGCTGTGAACTATTCAAGCTAACATCACTTATATTTAGACAAAACACAAACCAGACATAGACACATAATCATCCTTGTCTGTCTAAAAATTAGGTTCAGAAACTATTGTCACTATAACCCTTTACAACCAGTTCTCTATCTTCTCTATACACCAAAAATATATCTTTAGTCCTCTTTAAGTACTTAAGAATATTTCTGGCAATTATCCAGTGACCCTCACCATGATTAGATTGGTATCTGCTCATCATGCTCAATGCATATAAAATATCAGGACAAGTACATATCATTGCACACATTACAGACCAATTGTTGAAGCATATAGAACTTTCTCAAATGGCCCTTATCATCTAATGATTTAAGAGGAAATTATCCTTTGAGATCACTATCCCATGAGACATCAAAACATATCCTTTCTTTGCCTCCTGCATCCTAAAATGATGCAATACTTTATCAATGTATGTACTCTGACTAGGTCGATTAATCTCCTCAATCTATCTCTATAGATCTTGATCCCTAATATATAGGTAACATCGCCTAAATTTTTTATCGAGAAACTATTTCTCAACCAAGTCTTAACAGCCTGTAGAGAAGGTATTTCATTTCCTATTTGTAATATGTCATCTACATATAATACTAGGAATGTCACATGGCTCCCACTAACCTTCTTGTAAACACATGGTTTATCTTCGTTTTGAATAAAGCCAAACTTTTTGACCATTTCATCAAAATGAATATTCCATCTCCTTGAGGCTTGCTTCAATCTATAAATAGATAGAAGCAACTTATAGACCATCAAACTTTGGATCAATAAAACCCTCAGGTTATATCATATATACATCATCTTCAAGGCTCTCATATAAGAAAGCAGTTTTGACATCCATTTGTCAAATCTCATAGTCAAAGTAAGCAACTATTGCTAGCAAAATCCTGATGGACTTGACCATAGCAACTGGTGAAAAAGTCTCATCATAGCCTATACCAATAATTTGTTTGAAACCTTTTTTCTACTAGTCACACCTTATAGGTTTGTACTTTACCATCCATGTCAGTTTGTTCTTGAAAATCCACTTACATCCTATAGGTTTTACCTGTATCACCCCCCAAATCCGGGGTCAGGATTGGGTGTCACTAAACAACTTTAAATAATATAAACCTGTATATTAAAACAAATATACAGATAACCCCTCAATAATCCGGATCGATTACAGGTTATGGTATGAAACAAGAATCTAACCCTCTATATTATGGTCTACCAGTCGGACTCAGGCCGACACCCACAATCAAAGAACCAACCAATCCAAATCAATCCACCACCATGAACTCATCATTTCACCATACTTCAGAAAATATCATACTGATATCTACATATACTACTAACTAACATAGTATACATCTTTTTATCCAACTAGGGACATCTCCATTTCTTCATCTTCCTTTACATCTGTTCATATAGCACCTTCTACACTGGCCCAGTTATAGGTATTGAGTTTACCATATCTAACTTACTTGGGTTAGGAGTTTTAACAGTTTCTTGAAGGACACACTTGAGATTTATCATACTCGAGATTTCTTCGATTTTGAAATTTCATGACAACATTTCCCCGTGATTGAAGTATGTTTCACCTTTTTCCGTATTAATCGCTTGTCTGGGTCATTATTGATAATTTCTTCATCTGCTTCTGTTGTCCCGTCATTCGTCTGCCTTACCTGGTGTACGTAACTTAACTTTCTTATTTCTATGGTTAAGTTTCCTTATACGTTTTGCTAACTACTCCAATTTACTATAAAATCTTAAACTTGAAATGTATCACGTATATAGATTTTCGCTTCTGATTTGATGTCGTCGTGACAACCGCGTTATTGACATAGTGATTCGCATATGTCCACCGTTTATTGGCTTCTAATCATCTTTATACTCAACAAGTAATTCTATTCGCTACACGAGATTATTTTTCTTCTTTTAGAACGCTCAAAGAGTAGACTTTACATAAGAAAAGAATTTGTGTATATGATTCTGATTGGAAAACTTTTGTAAAGAATAAGAATACAAGGAAATAATCAGAAGGATCTATAAATCAATAAATCACAATTGAAGAGAGAGGAATGAATGATGATTTAGATAGGAATCAGACAACCATATTTGTAATCAAGATGGCCAGTCTTTTATACTATATGGCATACAACACATGATTAGGAGGCGTCCCACCAGACTCTTCGTCATTTTGACAGAGCGTCACATCATAACACTGCTTGTCTCGATCAAAAAGAAATATTCTGAGAAGAAAAATAATTTGAAAGGGATACAATAATTTTTTTTTCTTTGTCTCATATATTTATTACTGAAAGAAACTCACACGTATTCAAGAATCAAGAAGAGTATACGCAGTCGTTGAAAAAAAATGACATCATTGGTTGCCATCTACGTTGCGCTTATGCATACTTTCAGGGCTCATTCAAGTTATAAATTCCAGATCCCCATCAGATGATAGATTCGTGATGTCTTCTGGAATACCTTTAATGTTTTAATAATCTAAGCATAACTGTCTTCTCATTGGATTTTCTGTCATCACTTCTTGCTTCATCCCTGCCATGTAAGTCTGGTATTTTTAGCATCGTGCTTCATTGTTTGATAATTGAGTAATTCGACTATAATCGTGCTCTTTCGGAATTTATAATCGTAATTTCTAATTTCTTCTTTGTCGCGTAGCGTAGCCATTGATCCTGCAACACCTCGACTCTGTTGATAGAAATATTATTCTTCTTCAATCATCTGGAAGATTTCTCCATTTTCTTCAACCATCCTCGAGCTTCTTTTGGGTCAACGAACCCATTTTAAACTTTGATAATGCCATGAATTGAATAAATAACGCTTATGAATGTTGAGACTATTCGACAAGGTTTGCACTCTTCTTCCAAAGAAAATTCTAAACTCCTCTGTATTAGCAGCTCTACTTGGCCCTCTGATTTAACAATACTGAGTTCGATCAAATATTCTTCCAGGTAATCTAATTCTTATAACAACAAGAACTCAAGTAGTAATTTGAAAACCAAGTTTTAAAACTCATTTCGTGTAAAGATCTTTTAGAGATTCTTTTAAGAAAGTCTTTTTCGAAAACATGTTTTAGAATTTTGAAATCAAATATCTGGTCGTCCTTACCATATGAATTTAGTTGCTGTTCTTTTCAACCAGTACAAGGTACCTAATCGAGGGAAAGACCACCCAAAGGTTCATCTACTCCAATATTTCTTCTGCGTTTTATTAAATCCATTTTTCCTTCACCAGCCACCGAAAACTTCATTCACCGTTGCATCCCATTTTATTCGTAACTCCAACTCCGACGCTGACATCCAATACTATCTTCGACATTTTCATCGTCGTCCTTGATGTCGTAGTTACCACCGATTGGTGAAATTTGATGTTATGTCCGTACATAAGGTCGTATCTTCTTATTAATCTTCAGTACATCCCATAAAGTAGATATCGTTCCTTACGCGGTGCCTGAAAATTGATCAGAAACTTCTCGCAACGATGATGCCTTCGAAATTCGTGATGTTGGCTCTTCGTTAGCTTTAATCGACTTGTTACCTCCATCCTGAAGCTTGATCTACTACGCTATTTTAGATTGGATCATACTAGAACTTTCCTAACTTCCTAAAATTCTCCAAGAATTCAATCGCATTTTCCTTTAAGATCCTATAAAAAGCAGGGTAACTTTACTCAATCTCCGTCGAGCTGTCGATTTCTCACATCTATAGGATCTAGGAACTCAATAAATCCCTAGTGTTAATATACTCACTTTTACTTCTCTTAACAATGTCCTTTCTTACTACTCCATATCGGATATGTTATTCTTAATGCACACTCAACTCGAACTCAAAATGAGTATACCTAGGATCTTTCTTATCTCATATGACATATCACTCATATCTTACCCTTACCTATTCTTATTTCAGTGACCAATGTTGGACGAGAACCGTAAACTTGCCGAAGGTTTCTAATATACACATGATCACTTGAACCTTTCTGAAACTGGTGACTTTAGCCTTTTGTTGATATCATCTAAATCCGCCTCTGGGAGTCCTAATTAGGTTGGACCATCAAATGAGGTTGTTGCTCTGGTTGTTGGTGATAGTGTTGATACATGCCCATTCCGTGACATAGTAATTAAAACAAAGGAAAAATATTTAAAAAGAGTTTTTGAAACATGTAGCATTATATGCAACTTCATTATCCATTGTTGTTTCCCTGCGGTGATGATGAATTTCACCTTAATATCCCTCTACATAACAAGAACAAAAAAGGTGAGGTACGGGTAATTTTGGAACAATATCCTGATGAAGTATTGCAAAGAACTACAGTCACAATGAGGGATTACTATGCTTATAAGTTGATGGTGCGCCCGTACGAAGGTAAACTATATCATTTTTAAGTCTTTTATTAAAAAAATTCAATACAAAATCAATGTATTATAATAAAAGCTATTATGTTTGTCATACGTTAATCTTCATTTGGGTGGCAGATTGTGGCAACAGTTCAATATAAATGTTTTTGCTGCTGTTGAGCAATACATATTGGATTTGATAAGAGGACGAATGTTATTCATTCTGATCTATATAAGTTTATTCGTGATTCTGTTGCTAAAGATGATACAAACATATGAAACAAAGGAAAAAATGTTATCTTCTTGCTACAAATAGTGGGTACATGAACCAATACTTTAAAGATTCATTGTCTATATGTCGGACTGTTGGACACCCATCACTATTCCTCACGATGACTAGCAAAATACAATGGCCGAAAATTAAGAGCATGATGAAATAGTTTCCTGGAGTAGATCTTGTAGAAAAACCTGTTGTCATAACAAGAGCTTTTATACTCAAACTTGATCATTTGTTAGATTTAATTAAGAATAAAAATTATTTTGGTAAATGAACAGGAGGTAACATTGTCTTTACACTTGATTTAAATTATAATATTTTGCTCCATAATTTTATTGTTCAATCCCAATTATATTAATGCCATTTTTTCATTAATATTTAAAAATATAATATTACATTGCAGTTATGCATGTAATCGAATTCCATAAACGTGGACTTCCTCATTGCCACATGTTAATTTGGTTGAATCTTAAGGACATGCCTAAAAATGTGGATGATATTGATAAGTTAATATCTGCCGAGATCCCAGATCAGAAAGCTGATCTGATTGGTTTTCACGTTGTACAAAAAATATGATTCACGACCCATATGGAAAAGATTTTACATACTCCCCGTGTATGGTCAAAGGAAAATGTGGTCGTCATTTCCCTAAATAGTAAGAGTATATTCAAGATCAAAGTTTTTAACTTTTGAGATTTATCAAATAACATAATTAAATTTGTACTTAATCATTTATAATTTAATATCATTTTTACCTATTTACATGCAGGTATAACGCTAACATTTTTTTGATGTTTATGGGTTTTTAGTGTACCGTAGACGGAGAACCGATCAATTTATTGTAAAGAATGGAATAAAACTGGATAATCAGTATGATGTACCTTACAACATGGATTTATTAATTCACTTTCAGTGTCATATAAATCTGGAGGTATGTAACAACTCAAGATTTTTGAATTATTTATTTAAATACTGTTTAAAAGGTCATGACACAGCTACTCTGATTTTGTAAAAAAAACAACAAGTTAGTGGTGGTAGTACTTCTTCTTCGAAACCTAAGCTTGTTGAGGAGATTATTTTATATAGATAATCATTTGCAGTCAGTAAATTATATAATTTAATTTAAATCCGGTTCTATGATTTTTAAATCATAAATAAACCCTTTAATAAATAGTAAATAGTTAAATGATAATCGATAAATAATTAAACCTCGAAGGAGTTTACTTTTAAAAAAATAAAATAATATTCTTCAACTAATTTATGTTTAATACATTAAAAACTTTAATATTTAATCGAGATTGAAGTAAATATTTACTGGAGAATACTTCTCCTTAAAAAATGAATAGTAAGTAAATATATCTTGTCCAAATGATAAAGTATAGTTGAGGGAATACGATCTTTGGAAATCGTTTAAATAAAAGCTCGATGTGTTTAATAGTGGTAAGTGGACGTCGAGTCCCTTTAAAACGTACTACTATAGACTTGTAATCGTCCTATAATATCACCGGAATGATTCCTGGGTTTTTATCTTGAAATCCCGACCGACTCTCGGTCTTATTATAATACATTACGCTTATAGCGAAATTAAACATTTCACGATATATACTTATCGTACAACATCGCTATATCATGCAAAAATTCAATAACTACGTATCATGGCAAACATGGTACTTATGCAATGATAATAAAACAATCCTTTCATAACATAACAGTAAATGGAGTTGGTTCGTAAACTTGCCTGGGTATCTCAAGGTGAAGGATACTCTAGGTTCCGCTTGAAAATCTATGATCATAAACACAATTCATTTTATTAGGTCTCGTTCTAATTTACGGCGACTCGCACTCATGCGCTACTTATTATTCACCCTCTCAACTTATATTACCCTTGTTATTCCTTAAAGTCCTTATTCACATCATGGTCGCTTCATTTTTCTAAGTATCTTAGGTTCATTTTCATTTTCACCGTCGGCTCCGCTTATGGATTCTACGATTTCTAATCGCGCGGTCTCGGCTCCGATATATTTATAAAACTGAAAAATCATTATTTTCACTTGAAATTTTTATAGAAGTTAGAAAACTCAAAATATTACTGTCTGTAAAAATTTCATGATTTATGAACATTCTTAAGTCGATCCTTTATATTTTCAAAGTTCGTAATTCGTAGCAGTTTTTGTCGCGTAAATCACTTTTAGTAAAACGGCCATAACGTTTGATCCGGAAATCAGAATCAAGCGATTCAAGCGCCTAAACCATCCTTATAACATTTTCTATAATAATCAAAGGTTATTTTTCAGGAAACTACAGTTTACATCTTCGGGACTTTCTGCAGAAACTTAAAGTTACGTTTTGTTCGTTTTAGCGAGATTACGTTTACGATCGGAGTTTCGTTTACGCCTTAAATCTTTATACTACCACCAACAATCATCATATCATCATCAACACACTAACTTCTCTCAAGAACATCATGTTCTTGAGGCAACAACAATCAACCTTAAATCTACTTAGCTAAACATCAAGACTTCAACAATATCACCTCTAAAACTAGGTTTATAACTACAAACTAAAAGAAGGATCTTGAAATTGAATCTTAAATAAAGTTGGGTCAAAGATTTTTACCTTTCTTGAAAGCTTGAGATGTGTTCTTGAGGATGGTGGAGTCTTTGTAATAACCCCTAAATTTTTGAACTTTTTGTAACCCTTATGAATAGTGTTTTGCTGATTATGCTGAATAAGAAAACTTTTCATGCCACACTATGTAGGGGTTCTTCTATTGTTATTCTGAGATCTTATTAGTACTCTATATGGGATATAAGTGTATGTAAAGATCGTAAGAATCCAAATTCGAACACTTTGATTTTTCCCGAAAATCCACTAGATACCGAAAGAATTGAGTATAAGGTAACAGGATAAAAAGGATTTAAATTCAAGGATTATAAGAGAGGATCATAAAAGGAATATAATATATTGAGAAAGGTTAAGGAAACCCAAGTAATAAGATCCCGGGTTTGATCCCTCAAACGATAAACAAGAACGAAAGTTAAGCGGACCGTATAACAGATCAGCGATCATTAGCCAAGTAATTAGGAGGTAATCAAAGGGGTTAGTGGAGGAGGATGTCATCACACCAACAAGAAGAACTGAAGAAGACAAGTGTGGGAAGATGACATAAGCATGGTGACTTAAGCATGACAAAAAGGAGAGATTGGTTGGTTTATTGTGAACCATTCATTCTTTACCATGGTAAAAAGTTAATTAAACAAACAAAAGGATATCAACCAAGCCAAGCAAATCATAACACAAAACTTCACTTTCCCATTTCAAGAGGAAGCTCTCGGCTTTTCTTGTTTTTCAAAGAAGAAAATTTCAAAATCCAAGATCCAACCATTGTTAAATTGCAAGGTAATTATCCAAGGTTCCTTATGATTAGTTATGGCTATCTTAGGAGTTTAAGCTCCAAATTCCTTCACAATCTCTTTTAATAAATCATTTAAGAAGAGAGTGAATAGTGTTTTCAAGAAATTTAAATTGTTTGATCTTGTGTTTTTGGTTAGATTAAGCTTTGGTAAGGACTTTCAAGGGTGATTCCAAGCTCCTTAGTTACTCTTACTCACCAAGGAAGGTATAAAATCTTAACCTAGCATTGTTATTAAATATTAAGAGCTTATTATGAGTAGTATAGTTCATGAGAAGCATGGTGATTGAATATGTAGAGATTAGTTAGTTTTGTGATGTGTTTGGAGTTGTAAATCTTGTTGATTAGTTAAAGAACTTAAGTAAACTTTTAGTTCATCTTTGGGAAGTAGTATAAATTGGAAATATTGAGTTGTTGGGGCTGTTGTAGTAGTATATGGAGGAAGTTTGGTTGTAACAATGATTGTGGGTTGTTTGTGAATTGAATTGGAGTTGTACGAAATTGGTAATCGCGTAAACATAGCCGTCATAATGTCCGACTACCCTAGACTGTTTTTGTTCTTAACATTAGGACCCGTGAACTCACTGTTAGGTTTTGGCCATTGCCATGATTAGATAGTTCATGTTACGAGCTTCGTTTTGATATGTGGTTCGTTTGAATCCGATGTACGGTTTAGGAGAAAGACCGTTTTAAGTAACGGCGCTTCGCGACCGAACCATTACCCCTCCCCTTACTTTGAAACATTGGTTAAAGACCTTAAATGACTAATTGAAGTATGAAACATTTATGTAAAGTGGATTAGGAAGTTGGTAAGGTGCTCGCGAAAGAATCGCCTTAAAACTCTTAATGGTTAATTTATTAAAAATAATGGAGCCGAGGGTACTCGAGCGACTTAAGTGAATCATTAAGCGCAAAAGCGAGCGTTAGAGTCTAATTGGTTAAAGTCTAGATTCTTAAGCGACTTTGGTTTAATTCCAACTTATATGTTGTTTATAGGTTACCAGACTCGTCCCAGGCCTTTTACCACCCCCAATCGCTCAGGCAAGTTTTCTACCCGTTATACTGTTGTTGTGATGTAAATATATGTATATGCATTATTTTGTGATAAGTGCATGATTGTTATTAGCAAATTTTGCGATATATTGGAGCATACTGATATGGTATATATGCATGTCTGTTTCGTAATCTTGATATCTAATTGTTGATTCAAATGCTTATAAGTTGCATTATACCTATGCTAGAGATAAGCAGTAGTTGCGTATACCCTTAGTATGGGGGACCCAAAGGTGAACATATTTCTAAACCGGGAGTCGATGTTCCCGAGTATAATATATATATATATATATTTATATATATATATATAGATATAGTTTTCAAAACTATTAATCGAATAAAGTTTATTCGATAACTTTATTTTATTTAATGAATATTATTTTGAATATTCATTCGAGCACTTATGACTCCGCTTATTTTATTTAATGAATATTATTTTGAATATTCATCCGAGGACTTATGACTCCGTTTATTTTATTTAATGAATATTATTTTGAATATTCATTCGAGGACTTATGACTCCGCTTCTTTTATTAAATAATATTCTTTATTTTATTAAAGAATAATGTTTCGATAATCAAACTTATTTTCGATTATTCAAATAAAGATCGTACTTTCGTATAAGTATATCTTTGGTTATTTAATATTCATTTCAAGTATGAGTGTTAAAACTTCTACTTCAATTATTTTTATAAAGATCATTCTTTATGGGAATATTATTTAAGTAATAATATTCAGATATTTTCTAATATATTGGGACTGATTTATTTTATTAAATCAACATTACTCCAAATATTCTTAAAAAATGTTTTAGAGTCTTCAAAATGATTTAAAAGTTAGAGCGGATCCCAAAACTCATTTTTATATTTAAGATCTTCCTTTCAAAGGGAATTTAAATACTCGCTCAAAACTTGAGGGATCCGGCTATGTGGTGTATTTTATATACGCAACGAGGTTGTTGTTTTGAGAAAACATCTTGATTACTTGCCCAACATTCGGGAAGTAAGTCCATCTATTTGAGTCAGCATAAGCAACATGGGCTCAGTGGGCGTCCATGAAAATGTAAGTGGCTCAGTGGGAATCCATCAATGCGTAAGTGGCTGAGTGGCAGTCCAGCATAGGTCCTAATGCGGCCAAGGTGATGACCAGTGGGGAATTCGTCCATCTACTAGTAAAAAAGGTTACTTATTGGTATCTTTGTCTGATCAGCAAGATATCGAGTTTATGCCAAAATTCTTTTCTTTCTAAAATTCATTGGATATTGCAACTCTGTTCATACTGTACATGACAGAGGTTTTCAGGAAAAGTATGAGATATATATAGGTGTATATATATCGGGACTTAATGAAGTATCTTGTAACTTCATTATTTATAATGATATTTCAAAGATTGAATCTATTCAAGTCTTTTCTTGTAGTCTCATCTATGTGATGAACTTTTGAAACTGATGATACCTTGAACGGTGGTGGTTCAAGTAGTATCCGGAAAAGATATAAGTATATTGGAGTATCTTGTAACTTCATCTTTTCAACTTATATCTGGTTAATGATTATCTTATGCATGACAAAGATTTTCACAAAAACGTTGAGACAAAGTTAGATATATGAGATCACCTTGCAACGATATTTTTATACAGTTATAAACTGGAACTCTGTGTATATTATGCATGGAAGAGGACTTCCAAGATTTTGAAAAGTATATATACATATATACTGAATATTTTGCGACTTGGTCGCGTTAAGATATCAAACTTAGTTCATTTCTTCTTGACCAAGACTTTCATGAGTACTATGAGAATGCTCATATATTGTTAATTATTATACATATTATTTCGGTGGGCTTGTTGCTCACTCTTGCTTTCTTCTTTCATCACACAACAACAGATAGACAAGATAAACATGACCAAGCTCCCAATTCGCAAGCGGTTAGGAAACGTTTCGCAGTTTTCTGGAGGCGTTGATGCCGCAGTAGCTGAGGTAGGAATTACCAATAGGCTAGGCTTTCAACTTTTGGTGTTCCAGACTTATGTATCTATATGAATTGTAATAATGGCAAGGAAATGTAAATTTATTCAGAAACCCTTTTCGAGGTATAACGACTTATAATTATGGAATGAACTGACTTGTGTTATTTTTGGCATTCATCTCTGAGACTGTAACTTGTGGTGTGTGTGTGTATATTGTGGGGTCACAGTACGCAGTAGTTGGTTGATTATTAAGATTAAGTATTATTAAGGGAAATGGAACTCGTGACAACCCAAATCCCCGACCCCGGATTTGGGGGTGTTACAGAAATGATATCAGAGCTAAGCGTTATAAACCTCAGAGATGATATGACGTTAAAATAATAAGTTCACTAAGATAATAAGAACTCTTGCCAAGTTCATAGTCGGACTACCTAACGTAGTACTGACAGTTAAAACCCTTATGGGAACCATTATAAATATCGTGATAGAAGCGTAGTTCGTTATCGTATATGGTAGCGGGACTCCGAACCCTGAGGTTGAGGAGCAACAACACGATGATGTTTTATTACTTATTGGAGATCAGATTGTGGATCCGATAGAGCGTCCTAACGCAGGACCGGATGATGTTCATATTGAGGATGTAGCGGTTGAGGATGTTGTCTTAGATGGGATTGTTGCTGAGGAGGATCCCATGGGGGATCCTGAAAAGAATGAATAAAGGACCACTGAGGAATTGATAACCATTGTTAGAGCGACTACCAGAGGTAGGATTGGCCGGTCACTACCGGAGGTTCGTTCAAGTTTGTAAAGATAGTAGCCCCTTTAACGCGGCTTACTCGTAAGACTGAGAAGTTCGAATGTACAGAGAAATGCGAAAACAACTTTTAAGAACTGAAGCAAAGGTTGGTGACGGCCCCTATGATGGCATTGCCGGATGGAAAAGGAGATTTTGTGATGTGTAGTGACGCTTCGCATAAGGAGTTAGGGTGCTTCTTATACAGCACAACAAGGTAATCGCGTACGCGTCAATACAATTAAGGGAATATGAAATTTGATATCCCACCCATGATCTTGGGCTCACGACAATAGTTTTGCCCTAAAGATTGGAGGCACTACTTGTATGGATAGAAGTGCAAGATTTACACAAGCCATAAGTGCTCTAGTGCATTTTCACGCAGAAAGAGCTCAACATGTGCCAGAGGAGGTGGTTAGAGCTAATCAAGGATTACGATTATGAGATTCTTTATCATCCAGGGAAAGCCAAAATGGTGGCTAATGCCCTTAGTATAAAGGAGAGACTCAAGATGAAAATGTCTTTGGGGAGAGTTGATAAGAGATTTTGAGAAAATGGAAATAGAAGTGAAGGTACCCGGAGCTGGTACCGAAAAACTGTTTGAGATTGCAATACAGCCCGAATTATTGGAGAAGATCATATTATGCCAAGAAAAAGTGATGAATAGAGGCAGAAAACCAATGACCGGAGAAGAGATTAATACCTAGAAAGATGATGAGGGAATAATGAGGTATCCCTACAGAATTTGGGTTCCAAATGTTCAAGAGCTTAAGGACTGGATCTTAGATGAAAGTCATAGTTCGAGGAATAAGATTTAGGGCAAACCCTGAATGTGATAGTCAGGGAGGACGCCATCAATATAGAAGGAACCCATAACATAATGAAGTGGAAAATGAGGATTTAAAACATGTAGGATGACCCCGATTATGGGGAGGATGAGAAAACATTTCATACGGAGAAAACAGAAGTCGAGCAAGATAGGGAGAACCAGGACGGTACTCCTATGGGGCAATTCATGGACCTGCCTAAACAAAACTTATACTTTTATCCCTAACACGCACTCTCCTAACAGTCTTGTTGCTGGAAAACTTGGTATTTGCAGGCTGTTTTCCAAACTCATACCTAATATAAAAAAAACCAACCTTTAATTCAACCATCAAATCTACATAACTGATACCACCGTCATGCTCTTACGACTCTATTACACAAATGAAACCAACCAACTAGGTGTGAAACATGCCAAACTAATATACTTGTTATACATGTTAATAAGCCGACAAACATTCCATTTCTGTAAAACACTGAAGAACAATAATTCAGTGTATATATGATTGAAAATCAGAGCAACTATCATTTTAAATACAAAAAATCGAACTAGCCATTAAAGAATCAAAAGTAACAGTAACTTATAAGTTTGATCCATATCACTATATTTACAAATAATAGGTCACCTGCAATAGATCACTATATTTACAGAATTATCAGCTCAGTCCTGCTCTGCCTATTTACAGAATCAAATCAAGATTTAATAAAAAATGGACCCTATCATAAGTTATAATAATAACTACAAGTCTATGCATTGCACATGCATTTTATTACTGTTTGGACACAACTGGCATGGATATAGGAACCCAAAACCCTAAATGTAAAGACATTAATATTGTGTTCCTCTCGGATGCTATTGTTGCAGGAGGTAGAAGAGTTGACTGTTCCCCCAACTGCTTCAATTTATTACCCCTATTCACACTGTAAATTATTTATGATACCCCTCTTTTTCAACATTTTAGTAGCTTTGTAATAAGATCAAGTGAAGTCTTGTAGTAGCTGGCAAGATTAATTGATCTCTTGACAAATTAGTGCGAGTGAGTGAGTATAGTTAAGTGGGTCCAGGCTTACCTCGGTGAAGGCACGTGTATGAGTGTCACAGCGTGTTGGGGTTTAGTATTATAGTTAGTGAATGCAAGACTTATGATACAAAATATCCAAGACATTAGTTCATGTTTATACCTGAGTTTGAGCATCATCCCCCGTCATAACGTTTCCAACTGCTCGAAGTGCAGCACTGAGTATTGTAGGTGACGGGTGACTGTAAAACACACGAACTTAATTAAAATGTACTGAAGTGAGAAATGATTTGGGAAAAAATATATGAAAAAGAGCAAATGCCACTTACAGTAGGACCTCAACAAGCCGTTGACAAACACTTGCTTCAATTACGGCTTGAATTATATCATTTGTTCCATCAGAAAGATAAGAAAATGCCCAGCATGCCTCTGTCAGCACCTCCTCGTCATTTGAATAAAGAAGGCACTGGAGTACAGGGAGAGCTGGCCTCATCTGCCAATAATTCAGAAAATTTACTACATAATACAAATAATTATTATCAATATTTTGTCTGGAGAAACAATAAAGCATGCGTAAGAAATTAACCAGCTCAAATGGAGGTTGTGGCTTTCCCCGACAAAAATTCGATAGTGTCCACACAATATTTCTTAACATTGGAAGCTTGGAATGCTCATTTAACTGAGCTAATAAAGGCATTAAAGCCCCATCACTAAGAACATGATCACGACACCGAGGAGAGTCACCAGCTATATTGCCCAAAGCCCACACAGCCTGCATGTGCAGATAGTATCTTTTAATTCACCAGTTAACATTGTGCTCCCAGATAATTTGAGAATTCGGAACAGACATCAGTTTTTTAAAATTCACCTGCTCTCGAACATTATCACTGGAAAAACCAATAAGTTGCACAAAGATAGGAACAGCCCCATGATCAATTACCACTTTTGTATTTTCTGAGGTCCCAGAAGCAATATTTGTAAGGGCCCAGGCAGCCTCAAACTGTTAAAGATGTAAATATTTACAGTTCTCAAGAAACATAACGAAGATAAAGTTTGGACAGAATGAAATATAGCACTCCTGCAAACCTGGAGCTGCGGGATGTCTGCCCTCATAAGAAATTCGACAAATCGCGGAACCACCCCTGATTGTATAACTTCCTCAATGGGAGGGTTTCTTCCTGTTAATTAAATTTTCCTTAAAGGAAAACTGTCTAATAATATCAATTAACAAACTTAAAAACATGAAAGCAACATTCTCTTACCTTTTGAAAGCAATTTACGAAACTGTGTTGTAGCGTCCAACAGCATATTACTGTCCAGTGACCAAATCTTGGGCCAAAACTTGTAATTTACATCAGATGGAAACAAATGATCAAACCAGTCTTTAATTCCATTAACTTCATTTTGTAACTTAGTTCCATATCCCTCTATACTCTTAGCCCCGGAAACTGTGTTGTAGCGTCCAACAGCATATTACTGTCCAGTGACCAAATCTTGGGCCAAAACTTGTAATTTACATCAGATGGAAACAAATGATCAAACCAGTCTTTAATTCCATTAACTTCATTTTGTAACTTAGTTCCATATCCCTCTATACTCTTAGCCCCGAGTGGCTTTGCATAAACTATATTCAAATAAAAATAAAAGATAAATGCATACAAATGAAAACCAATCAAATTAGTACTAGAAAAGGCCCAACAGTGCTTTAAAAAATTGAGTGAATTCTGAATTTTTAATGAAACTTATCTTCTCTGAGACAACAAAAGTATCTTGTACAAGCACATCCTCTGGAAAGGAAGAAAGCAGTTAGGATCACAATCCCAAAAATGCATCGACTTTTCAATTATGATGCATTCAAAAACAATTGAAAAACCTAATCAGTCCAAAACCCCTAATTACTCAAACATCTAAGTCAAATACCCTAACTAATTAAATACAAATAAACCACTGATCAAAAAAAGAGAGAAGAAAATACTCTAATTATTCAAATACAAATAAACCACTAATCGAAGCGAAGAGAAGAAGATGCTAAGAAGTTCAAAACCCATATTATCTCCAAATCAAATAAAAAATTAAAAATAAGAAATCTAACCAGAGTGAAGAAGAAGATTTTGTAATGATTGTTGTAGTCGGTCAAGGAAAGATAGAGGGAGCGTGAGTGTAACGGCCGGAAACAAGGAGGGTCGGTCTTATGGTTGAAGAGAAACGGAGCCGATAAAGGGGGTTGAGGGAGAGGGTTTGAGAGAAGGTTGAGAGAGATTTGCAGAAGTCCCTTTTGTCGGTAGTGTGTTTTCATTTGGGGGGAAATACGGCCCAAATATTTCACCAAAGTAAATTGAGCATAATTTTTAATTTTTTTTAATTTTTCTTTTCAATTATTTAATTATTATTTATTAAATAGTAAAACAAAAAAAAGTCTTTGTGCTCATGTATAAAAAATTCTAAAATTTGAATTATATTATATGTTACATTAATCATTCACTACTAACCCATAATATAATTTTTATACTAATTTATGATAATATTTTTCACCTTAAAATTTTTAAAAAATTAAAAAAGTATCTAATGTAACACCAGATGTTGGTGTTACATGTTATGCAACACCAGCATTTTTCTGCAACACTAACTTTATATCTATTGTAACACTAATGAAGAGGTGTTACAATAGAACAAAAACTAATTAGCTAATGTAATGTTTCTTGTAACACTTGCATTACAGTAGCCCACTTATGGCATAGTGAGACATACTCCTCTATGGTTCAGGCAGCCCTGGTAATAGAAGACGACCAGAAGTTGGATGTTAAGGAAGAGAATGATAAGAAAAGGAAGTCTGGTGGTGCTATGGACAAGGCAGATCAAGAAGAATCTAGTCAAGAATTTCAAAATCGGTTTGGCTGAAACAGAAGTAAAAGATTCATAAGACAATGTTTCTCCCAGACTAAGTCTGATACTATCTCGGTTGCTTCTACTCCAGCTCAGTCTGTCAAGTCAGCAGTGGATTGCAAGTCCTGTGACAGGAGACATAGTGGTGCGTGCAAAAAGAATGTTCAATGTTTCAAATGTGGTCATAAGGGTCATTATGCATTGGAATGCAACCCAGAAAATCTAGGAGTTACGTGTTACAATTGTGGAAAAGTTGGGCATATTGCAAGGAGTTGTAGAATGGTTACTCAAGATACTACATTCCAAGGGCCAACATCCATCATAGCTAGAGGCAGAACTTTTAAAAGGACCAAGAGATCAAGCATCTAGAATTTGGACGTAGTTGCAGCTGATCTGACACCCTTCATGCTAGAAGAGTTCGATGTGATTTTAGGTCGGGTTGGTTGTCCAGTAGTATGGCAAGGAGTGATTTTGGAAGAAGCGAGGTGTAAAGTGTACAGAAGCCAGTAGTAAGGTAAGTTCTCTGGATGCAGAAGAAATATAAGAAGTTTTTCCAATTATGCGAGGAAAAGGAGTAATAAGCTAAGGATATAAGATAGATCTACCATGAGTAAAGATGCGAAACAGAAAATACTTAATATGGAGAAAGTTTGAGTAATAAATAAATGCCCTGGAGTCTCTCTGGAGGCCAGTGGAATGAAGTAAGTAGTTTGATGATTGTAAAACTTATTGGAAAGGGAAAAGAGCATACCAGATATAGTCCCTTGGGCTGCACCACAGATGTTGCTGAAGAAGAAGGATGAAATTATGAGAGTGTGTGTTGATTATCGAAAGTTTAACAAAATGACGAATAAGAATAAGTAACCCTATTAAGAATTGATTATTATATGACCTAATGCAAGAAGTGTGTTATTTCTCGGGGACTAACTTAAAATCCAGCAAGAGGAGCATTGCAAGTTCGGGTGATATTACGTGGAATAACAAGTGTATCAGTTGTCTATAAGGATTTAAGGAACATGGTGTATAAGGGGTACTTTGATAAGTAAATTACATTTATTAATAACATCCTCATATATTCAAAGACTAAAGAAGTCCATGTAGAACGCCCAAGGATTTCCCTACGGAGATTAGAAGGGAAGCAAGTATATGCTAAGTTTTCAAGTATGAATTCTGGTTAAAAATAACAAAAGGTTTTGAGAATTTCACTAACAACCATCTAAGCAAAGCCAGTGTAGTAGCTTATGCCTCTTGTAGAGAAAAAAAGAAGAAGATTAAATGTGGTTAAGATTGCTAAGGAATTAGTAAAGGAATTGGAAACGGTGGAAGTTGAAGTTGAGTATCTGAAGGTGATGAGGAGTGAGTATATGAGATTATTCTCCAGCCTTAACTGATGGAAAGGAGTAGGAGGTGTTCGAATGTTTGGAAACTAAGTTGAAAATGAGCACCTCCTATCATTCGTAAACGAAAGGTCAAAGTGAAAAGACGACTCAAACAATACAAGATACGTTGAGAGTATATATTCTGGATCTAAAAAAGGAAATTGAGGTAATCATCTACCATTGATTGAACTTTTCTATATTAGTAGTTATCATGCTAATAAGGGAATGCTACCATGCAAAGCCCTGTGTGGCCATAAGTGTAGATTCCTACACTGGTGAGAGAAAGTGGGAGAAAAGAATGTAACGTCTGGAAAAATTATGTCTGTATTATATCATATTTATAATAAATTATGTGTGTTAATGTGTCATTTAGGTGTAATTGACTGTCAAACCCTAATTGCTATGTGTTACGTGCATTCTGTGTCGTCCAGTTATTTTCAGGATATTTTCAGATATTTTATTTTGCATTTATAGTTTTCATATCAAAAGTTATGCGACCAGAATCATGACTTTATAGCTGATATTTCAAATAAAATAATGGGCCTTATTTTTCATCAAACGGCTTTTACCATCACATTATTCTGAACATCTAGGTATTTTACAAATTTTCTCGTTTTGCAAAAAATAACATTTCCGGGCCCCGATGGGTGTTAAAACCCCCAAAAAAATCACATTTTTATTTTTATAAAATTATAGGACCTTCATTTATATCATTTCTTTTTATTTTCACATTATTCACAATTTTTGGGAAATTTTGATATATATATTGTATATATAAGATATTTATAAATTAAATTTTAATACTCAAAAATTATAAAATTTGTGACGCCCTCCAAACCCGGGTCAGAAATTTGGGGTCCACACACACACCTTAATTATAACCTGCTTATAACAATAATAAAGATAATAATAATATATGCAGTGACCCTACTTACCAACCACCACGGACCGCAACAGGTTAAAGTATGCACACAAGCCATACACACTAATATATTACAAACCGTTCAAATCCGAACTATTTCAAACTCAAACTGAGTATAAACATTATTACAAACTTTTACAAACTTAAATTATTCCAAAAGAAGCCTACTAGCTCAGCTTTCTCAACCTGAACCCCTAGCTCTCGCGCTGGACTGGGGATCCTCTTTACCAACTGGTTCCTTTTTAACTGGAAAGAATATAAACAATATCACACAAATGAGCTAACTAGCTCAGCAAGTCACAATGACAAAACTGAGAATAATGATCATCAGGTGAATATGTTTATGATATCAAGTGAACAATGGAATATAATTTAGAATTGGATATTATACTTTTAATTTAAAACCAAGGTTAGGCTGCTGATCAGTCACGCACTAACCTCGAGCAAGGCACACAACATTGCTCTAACTACTGGATCCAAGGCACACATTGGCCTAACTTGACCATTATATGGTCTGACCACGAATCTGGTCCACAATTTTATAAAAACAATCCAATTCTAACATAATAACAGAATATGCAATAATAAACAATAACCGAAATCATTAACAACAATAAATGTTTAACAATGAAAGGGTTTCAATCCTTGTAAGGATCAACAAGGTACTTTCAAAGCTAGAATGCTGGATAATGAAAGAATTGGATAACAAAGGAAACAACGTTTCAGGGTTTCAAGGATTTGGTCTTTCAAAGCATAAGATATCATGGATTGAGTATATAATAATTCAGTTCAGTGTCTGGTATTTAGTTTGTATGTATTTGTGGAGTAGTATCGTAGATTTGTGATTCTTGTTTGGGTATACAATAATCAATGGCTTAGAAAGAATATGGTTCATAGCTCAAGAATAATAACTGAAATCAGGATTTAGGTTTCCGTGCTTCAAAGCACTTGCAATGTCAACAAGACTATCAAGAATTACAATATCTCGAGAGAGTTCAGAACACTTGCCTGATATTAGCTTACTATCCTGCACTTGCTTTCAATCTCAATCGTCTTACTCCTCAACTACCTGTTTCCCTTTCCTACGCCTTGCCTCTTCTGCTCACATATCATAAGCATCTATCAATCATCAACTCACAGGATTCTATTCAACACATATTTCTATCTACCCTTCGTTTTACCCAAATCCGATTAACGGATTGAAATCTATGCAATAACCAAGTAAGCACCGAATATATAGACCGATAGTCAAACAACAGGTCACGTATAACACATAATACATCACGTAATCAATGACATATCATCTATAAAGAAGTCTCGGGTCATAAATATGCTTTCGGGTATTTAAAATGATTTTTAAAACATTTTTCAGAATTAAAACGGGTCGTTGGATCAATTTCGGGTTAATAAACAGGGATCGGTTGGCCCATTCTGGCTCCGAAATAATTTTAGAATAATTATCGAGCCTTGGAAATAATTTAGAATAATATTTTAAAGCTCGAAACTATTTTTCGGAATTTTTAAATCATTTTTAAATAATTAAATCTAATTAAATAACTAATTAAAATCAATTAATAATTAATTAAATCAATTAATCAATTAATTTTCGAATTAATTGACCAATTAATCAATTATAAATTAACTGAAATTAATTAACTAATTAATTCCGATTTATTTGTGAATTAAAAATAATTTTCGGAATTAAAATAATAATTTTCAGAATTTTTAGAAATTAAAAATGAATTTTTATAATAAAAATAAATAGGAAATATGATTTTTAAATATTTTATAAACAGGAATCCTATTTTTGCAAACTTTGCAAACTACAGGGACTAAACTTCACCATCTTCAAAAATACAGGAACTAAACTGCAATTTTGCAGTTTCAGTCGCCGGAAAATCGGGGGTGGCCGGAGAAGACGATCCCGGCGTCCTCACCCCACCAACACCTCCAGATCAACACTACACAACACCAGGAACTTGTTCATGCATTCAAAACATTCTAATCATCCCTGTTCTGGCCGGAAATTGGCCAAGAACATCGTCGGTTTCCGGCGAACATCGCAAATCTTTAAAACACAACTCCCTTCGATTCAAGCATCCTCTGTTAACGAGCTATATATCAAGCGATTGCAAATTTTATAAGGAACACAACCCACTATAAATCAACAGCTAATAACCCCTGAATCAAAAACCCCCAAATTTCAATTGAAAACATTCATACGGGTTATAAACCCTAATTTTGAAATTCGAAAATTAAACCCACTTTTGAGCATGTTATTGAACTCCAAATCAGACGTATGACATATGAAAATCATCAGGAAAACAAGCTCTACAACATGCAATCATCAAATCATACAAACAATCATCCGAACAAAAATTCATATTTTTAATAAAATAAATTCAAAAATAAATAAATTTTTAGAAAAATACACTTGATTTCTGCAGTGAAATAAAGCTCAGAATCTGATAGAACACCTCAAATCCTTCGTTTTGGTTACTCAAGCTTTAAAAACAGAGATCGGTAACGCCTTCGTTTTGCTGTTTGATTCTTAGAACAGTTTATGTAATTAGGGTTTTTCTCTGAAAATTATATAATTAACTATCTGCAAATGATTTTGATACGAAATAAAATACGGAAAAAGGCTATTTATAATTACGGAAAATTTGTATCCCGTTGGATCATTCCGGATATAAAACAGTACGTTTATCTGTAAAAACTGATCCAAACGGTATCGGTTTTCGGGATAATTATCCAAATTAGTACAATTTGTACTGCGGTCTTGGTCTCAGCGCCTGATTACACGTATTACGAAGTGATAATTGGGATAGTTTAATAAAAAGCTCCCGTTTATCGAAAATACGGGTTTTATTGATTTACCGAAACGAATATTGTATCGAAAATGTTGTGCCGGGACCCGCGCAGGACAAACCGTAAGCCGGATCGAAAAAGTCGAAACATGAAAAATGCTCGGAATATTACAATTAGGTTAGGAAGGAGTTCTCGAACGAGTTTCGGGTTCCAAAAACGTAACAACAGTTGACGTCGGTTGGTTCCCGTTTTTATAAAATAGATTTTAATTACCCGGAAAAAGATTTTAGAAATTTCATATGATTCTTATAAATCCATAAACCAACATAAAAATAATTAGGAAGATATGACAATTATCTATATTTTATTTTGGACATATAAAAATTAAAATACTCAATTAATATTATTTTTGAATATTCAAGTACAGATAACACTTAACAATTGACTCACAGAATAAATACTGAACACACATAATAATTATATAATAGCAAAAATAATTACACGATATATCCCGGATATTACATCCTTCCCCCCTTAAAAGGATTCTGTCCTCAGAATCTCTAAGAAAACAAATGAGGGTACTTTTCTCTCATATCACTTTCTAACTCCCAGGTTGACTCTTCAACCTTTGGGTTTCTCCACAATACTCTTACTAACTTTACCACTTTATTTCTCAATACTTTCTCTCTTGCCTCTAGAATCTCTATCGGACTCTCTACGTATGATAAATCTGTCTGAAGCTCTATTGGCTCATATTCTATTACATGCCTGGAGTCTGGATTATATTTCTTGAGCATCGATACATGAAAAACATTGTGAATGTGCTCCATGTGCGGAGGTAACGCCAATTCGTAAGCTACTTTTCCAACGTGCTTTAGGATCTCAAAAGGTCCGACATATCTTGGGCTTAACTTCCCTTTCTTTCCAAACCTCGTTAGTCCTTTCCATGGTGATACTTTCAGTAATACCAAGCTTCCTTCTTCAAATTCCATGTCTTTCCTTGATTGGTCTGCATATTTCCTCTGACGATTTTGAGCGGCTATTAATCTTTTCTGGATAAGTTCAACAACTTCCTTTGTCTGCTGTACCAGTTCAGGTCCAAGTATCTTGTGTTCTCCTACTTCGTCCCAATATATTGGAGATCTACATTTGCGTCCATAAAGGGCTTCATAGGGTGGCATTCCAATGCTGGCATGATAACTGTTGTTGTAAGCAAACTCTACCAGAGGTAAATGTTCGTCCCAACTTCCTTTGAAATCAATAGCACAAACACGTAACATATCCTCGATTGTCTGGATCGTTCTTTCACTTTGGCCATCCGTTTGGGGGTGATAAGCTGTACTCATATTCAGTCTTGTTCCCAAAACATTCTTGAAAACTCTTCCAGAATCTTGAATTAAACCTTGGATCTCGATCAGATACGATAGACACTGGAACTCCATGACGAACTACAATTTCTTTTAGGTACATATGGACCAACTTGTCGAGCGAAAATCTTTCATTTATAGGCAGAAAATGAGCTGACTTGGTAAGTCTATCCACTATAATCCAAATGGCATCATGATTAGCCCTTGTCCTTGGTAATCCAACTATGAAATCCATGGTAATATGTTCCCACTTCCATTCTGGAATCTCCAATGGTTGTAGCAATCCGCTTGGTCTCTGATGCTCTGCTTTAACTCTCTGACAGGTATAGCATTTGCTAATCCATTCCACAATTTCCCTCTTCATATCTGGCCACCATATAATTCTTCTTTAAATCTCTGTACATTTTAGTACTCCCTGGATGGATGGAATATCTTGAACTATGTGCTTCTTGTAAAATTTCATTCTTTAACTCCGTCACTGGTGGAATCCAGATTCTAGATGAAAATCTCAAAATGCCTTGATCATCCTTCTGCGTGCATAATTCTTCACCTACCAAACGATTTATATCTTGATCTATTACATCTTTTTGACATTTCTTTATTTTCTCCAACAACTCCGGCTGGAAAGTCATACTGTACACTTTCGCTTCCTCAGGTTCGCAAACTCTAATTTCCAATTCCAATTTCTGAAATTCCTTATATATATCTTCAGGTACTGATAATTCATTTAACTTTTCCTTCCGACTTAATGCGTCTGCCACCACGTTCGCCTTACCGGGATGATAATTAATCGAGCAATCATAATCCTTGATCAATTCTAACCATCTCCTTTGCCTCATATTAAGTTCCTTCTGGGTAAATATATATTTTAAACTTTTGTGATCCGTGAAAATCTCACACTTTTCATCATATAAATAATGTCTCCAAATCTTCAAAGCAAAAACTATAGCTGCTAGCTCCAAGTCATGAGTAGGATACTTTTGTTCGTGTGGTTTCAATTGCCTTGACGCATACGCAATCACCTTGTTGTGCTGCATAAGAACACATCCTAATCCTTTGTAGGAAGCATCGCTATAAATTACGAAATTCACTTGATCGTCTGGAAGTGACAACACAGGTGTTGTGATTAATCTCCGCTTCAATTCCTGAAAACTTTCTTCGCACTTGTCATTCCATATAAACTTTGCATTCTTTCGTGTAAGCTTTGTTAATGGTGTGGCAATCCTTGAGAAATTCTGAACGAATCGTCGATAATATCCTGCCAATCCCAAGAAACTTCTTACCTCAGTGGGTGTTCTCGGTCTTTCCCAATTCGTAATTGCCTCGATCTTTGCTGGGTCCACTTTGATCCCTTCGTTACTGACTATGTGTCCTAAGAACTGAACTTCTTGTAGCCAAAACTCACACTTCGACAATTTAGCATATAACTTCTTTTTCCTTAAAATCTCCAAAGTTGTCCTTAAATGTTCTGCATGATCCTCCTCCGTCTTTGAATAGATTAAAATATCGTCTATAAATACTATAACGAACTTGTCCAAATATTCTTTGAAAATTCTATTCATCAGGTCCATAAACGCTGCTGGGGCGTTGGTCAATCCAAAAGACATCACTAAAAACTCGTAATGTCCATACCTTGTTCTGAAAGCTGTCTTTGGTATATCTTCCGGTTTGATTTTTAGTTGATGATATCCCGATCTTAAATCGATTTTGGAGAAATACTTGGCTCCCTTCAATTGGTCAAACAAATCATCAATTCTGGGTAACGGATACTTATTCTTAATCGTCAATTTGTTGAGCTCCCTATAGTCGATGCACAGTCTCATGCTTCCATCTTTCTTTTTGACAAATAATACCGGTGCACCCCACGGGGATACGCTGGGTCTGATTACTCCTTTCTCTAACAATTCCTGTAATTGCTTTGCTAGCTCTTTCATCTCAACAGGCGCCATTCTGTACGGGGCTTTGGATACTGGTTCTGTTCCAGGTGCTAAGTCGATCGCAAATTCAATTTCTCTATCTGGAGGAAGTCCTGGCAATTCGTCAGGAAATACATCTGGAAATTCATTCACTACTGGGATATCTTCATGTTTTGCTGGCTCCTGACTTTTGTCAATCACGTATGCTACGAAATGCTCGCATCCTTGCCGTAGTAACTTCTTGGCTTGAATCATCGTTAAGAACTTCTTTACTTATTTCTGACCTTTGAACGTTACTATTCTTTCGTCTGGTGTTTTCACCATTACTTTCTTATTTCGACAATCTATCTGAGCATCATGCTTAGATAACCAATCCATCCCTAATATAACATCAAATTCTCCTAACTTAAATGGTATCAAATCTACACAAAACTTACTACCAAAAATCTCAACCTCACAATTCTCACAAACTTGATTCACAGCTACACGTTCTTGATTTGCTAACTCCACAGTCATTATTTCATTTAAGCACTCAACTGGATAATTTAATTTACTAACAAAATCTTGTGAAACAAACGATCGAGTTGCTCCCGAGTCTATTAACACTTTGGCACATAAAGAATTCACATTAAGCGTACCTGCCACGACATCCATATCCTGGATATCATCCTTCACCGACATGTCAAAAACTCTAGCCCTCGGAGTCTCATTCACTGTTGGGGTAGATCCCATAATTCTCAATGCATTACTAACTGGGGCTGGTGTCTTGCAATCCCTGACCATATGTCCCGGCTTCCCACATTTAAAGCATGTAAATCCAATGACTGGAACTTTCACTGCTGGATTCCGGATAGGTTGATCCTTATTTGCTGGCTCTCTTGCTGGCTGATTTCGGCACTCCCTCGAGTAGTGCCCTTTCTGGTTGCATTTAAAACATACTGTAACACCCCCAGATCCGGGGTCGAGGATCCGGGTCGTCACGGTCTTTCTTTCCACAATATCACTTCACTTAATTAATAATAATAACCTTATGCTGTGACCCCACACTAACACACACCACAACCCGTTATAGTCTCAGAGATGAAATTTAAATAAGTACAAGTCTTTGAATCCACAATTTAAAAGTTATTATAACCCAAAATGATTACTTGATAAATTTACAGTTAATTGCCATTATCTGCCACAAGTTATAATTATACATAATTGATTCTCAAAAGTAGATGGTCTGATCTACAATAGATCTACCTCTGCAGCTATAGCAGCTACAACATCAACGGGAAGACGCGGAACGCTTCCCACGCGCTTGCGCTGGGTCTGCTGGAGTCTGGCCATCTTTCCTAACTGTTGTTGTGTGATGAAGAAATAAAGCAAGGGTGAGCAGCAAGCCCACCAAAATAATATGTATAATGATTTACAATATATGATCCTACTCATAATACTCATGAAAGTCTTGGTCAAAAGAAATGAACCAAGTTGATATCTTAATGCGATGAAGTCGCAAAATATTCAGTATATATATATATATATACATATATACTTTTCAAAATCTTGGAAGTCCTCTTCCATGCATAATATACACAAAGTCCCAGTGTATAACTGTATAAAAAAAATATCGTTGCAAGGTGATCTCATATATCTAACCTTGTCTCAACGTTTTTCTGAAAATCTTTGTCATACATAAGACAATTATTAATTAGATATAAGTTTAAAAGATGAGGTTACCAAATACCCCAATATACTTATATCTTTCCCAATACTACTTGAACTACCACCGTTCAAGTTATAATCAGTTTCAAAAGTTCATCACATAGATGAGACTACAAGACAAGATTTGAATAGATTCAATCTTTGAAATATTATTGAATGAAAAAGTTATGAGATACTTTATTTAGTCCCGATATATATATATCCACATATATATATCTCTAAAACATTTCCTGGAACCTATGTTATGTAAAGTATGAACAGAGTTGCAATATCCAATGAATTTGGAAGGAAAAGAAAACCTTTGGCATAAACCAGATATCTTGCTGATCAGGCAAAGATACCCATAAGTAACCTTTTCTACTAGTAGATGGACGAATTCCCCACTGGTCATCACCCTGGTCATAATTAGGACCTTATGCTGGACTGCCACTCAGCCACTTATGCATTTGATGGACTCCCACTGAGCCACTTACACTATCATGGACGCCCACTGAGCCCATGTTGCTTATGCCGACTCAATAGATGGACTTACTTCCCGAACGTTGGGTAAGTAATCAATTCATTTACCAAAACTGCAACCTTGTTGCGAATATAAAATACACCACAAAGCTGGATCCCTCAGGTTTTAAGCGAGTATTTAAATCCCCTTAAAAAGGAAGATCTTAAATATAAAAATGAGTTTTGGGATCCGCTCTAACTTTTAAAAATCATTTTGAAGACTCGAAAACATTTTTAAGAATGTTTGGAGTAATACTGATTTATTAAAATAAATCAGTCCCGATATGAAAGAAATATCTGAATATTATTATTTAAATAATATTCCCATAAGAATAATTGAGGTAGAAGTTGGAAAACTTATACTTGAATGAATAGCAAATAATCAAAGATATACTTATACGAAAGTAATATCTTTATTTGAATAATCAAAAATAAGTTTGATTATCGACACCTTATTCTTTAATACAATAAAGAATATTATTAAGTAATAAGCGGAGTCATAATACCTCGAATGAATACTATAAATAATATTCATAAAATAAAGGAGTCATACATCCTCAAATGAATATCCAAGTAATATTCAATAATAATATAAACTGAGTCATAAGCCCTCGAATGAATATTCAAATAATATTCAAATAATAAAATAAACTGAGTCATAAGCCCTCGAATGAATATTCAAAATAATATTCATTAAATAATATAACAGAGTCATAAGTCCTCGAATGAATATTCAAAATAATATTCAATAATAAAATAAAGGAGTCATAAGTCCTCGGATGAATATTCGAAATAATATTCAATAATAAAATAAAGGAGTCATAAGTCCTCGGATGAATATTCGAAATAATATTCAATAATAAAATAAAGTTAAAGTTATCGAATAAACCTTATTCGATTAATAGTTTGGAAAAACTATAACCATATATATATATATAAATATATATATATATATATATCCATATCCATATATACAAAATGTACTCGGGATCCTCGACTCCCGGTTTTAGAAAATATTTTCACCTTTGGGTCCCTATACTAAGGGTATACGCAAATACCACTTATCTCTAGCATAGGTATTATCAACTGAACCAACAGAAATATATGGCAAGAATACGAAACAGGCATGCATATATATACCATATCAGCATGCTACAATATACCGCATCATTTGCTAATTATCCAACATGCATCTATCGCAAGATAATGCAAATACATATATTCATCACAACAACAGTATAACGGATAGAATACTTGCCTGAGCGACTGGGGGTTACGAATGGCTCGGGACGAGTCTGGTAACCTATAAGAAACAAGTAAGTTGGAATTAAACCAAAGTCACTTGTAAATCTATATTTTAACTAACTTAGACTCTAACGCTCGTTTTGCGCTCACTGATTCGCTTAAGTCACTCGGGTACCCTCGGCTCCACCATTTTTAATAATTTAACCTTTACGAGTTTTAAGGCGATTCCTTCGCGAGTGTCTTACCAACTGCCTAACATACTTACCATAAATGTTTCATACATTAATTAACCCTTTTGGGTCTTTAACCTATGTTTCAAAGTAAGGCGAGGGAAAAAGTTTCGTTCGCGAAACGCCGTTACTTGAAACGGTCGTTTCTCCTAAACCGTGCATCGGAATCGAATGAACTACATATCAAAACGAAGCTCGTAACATGAGCTATCTAAACATGGCAGTGGTCATAATCTAGCAGGGGGTTCTCGGGTCCTAATGTTATGCACAAAAACAGTCTAAAGAAAATCGGACGTTACGACGGCTATATTTACGCGATTTCCCAAATTCAAACCATTCAAAAACCATCACAATTCAACCTCAAATCAATCATACAACCAACATCCATCCAAAACACATCATAACAGCCCCAACCAATTCAAGTTTAACATTCATACTTATGCCTAAGCTTAACTTTAACCATACTTAAGTTCTTTTAATCAAAACAACAACATTTACCAATCCAACAACATCCCAAAACTCACTAATCTCTACATACACAACCATCAAGCCTCTTATGAACTAAAATACTCATATTATGCTCTTAACATTCAATAACAAAGCTTGGTTAAGAGATTATACCTTCCTTGAAGCTTTTTAACACAACATAAGAGCTTTGAATGCCTAAAGAACCTTGATCCTTGCTTGTATAACCTTAATCTTTCATAAAAATTCAAGAAAACTAAAGTTATTTCTTGAAGGTTACTATTCACCATCTTCTTCCTTGATTTATAGAAAAAGATTGGCTTGGAATTAGAAGCTTAAACTTATAGGAAGTATGTAACTATCCATAGGGAAGCTTAGATAATTACCTTGCTAAATAGTAAGTGGTGGAGCTTGGATCTTCAAATTTTAAGAAATGGGCCGAGAGCTAGCTTGGGAAGAAAGATATTTTTGTGTTTTGTTTGATGAAAATGAAATGATTTGCTTGGTTGGTTGATTTTTGTGTTGTTTTTGGTTAATGACTTAATTAACCTTTTATTTGTGTGGTTATAAACCAACCACACCTCCTCCTTCCCTATGTCATGCTTGTGTCACCTTGCACATGTCATTATGCTCCCACTTGTCCACACCTTGTGGTTTGATGATGTCACAATCCCTGGCTTCTTGTACAAGCTTGTCTCTTGGTCACTTATTTGTTTTACGGTTCGCTTATCTTTCGTTCTCGTTTATCGTTTGAGGGATCATACCCGGGATCTTATTACTTAGGTTCCCTTAACCTTTCTCAATATATTATATTCCTTTTATGATCCTCTCCTATAATCCTTTAATTTCAATCCTTTTTATCCTGTTACCTTATACTCGATTCTCTCCGTATCTTGTGGATTTCCGGGAAAAATCAAAATGTTCGGAATTGGATTCTGACGATCTTTACATACACTTATATACCACATAGAGTACTAATAATATCCCATAAGATCAATAACAGAACCCCTACATAGCGTGGCATGAAAAGTTTTCTCGTTCAGCAAAAACACTATTCATAAGGGTTTCAAAATTTCTCAAAAATTGGGGTTATTACAGTCTCCCCTCCTTAAAAGGATTCCGTCCCGGAATCAGATAGAAAATGAATTGGGATACTTTCTTAGCATTACACTTTCTAACTCTCAAATAAATTTTCCCACATTGTGGTTCTTCCATCAAACTCTGAATAGTTTGATAACCCTTCTCCTAAGCACTTGTTCCCTTTTCACTCTACAACCCTTCCTGGTTGCTCCATATAGGTTACGTCGGGTTGCATATCTATGCGCTCATATGCCCCTATTTATCTGGCATCTGAATTACACTTCCTTAACACTGATACGTGAGACACGTTACGACCTGCTACATGTTCGGGGTTAGGGCTAGCTCCTATGCTATCTTCCCAAAACGTCTTAATATATCCAAGGGTCCAACAATTGGTGGACTTAGCTTTCCTTTCTTTCCGAATCTCATTAATTCTTTTCAAGGGAATACTTTTAACAATACAAGGTTGCCTCCTTCCTATTCTTTGTCCTTTCGTATCAAATCGACATACTTCTTATGTCCTTCCTGGCTACTACCAGTCGTCCTCTGATTAGATCTATTATATCCCTGGTCCTTTGGACTACTGCGGGTCCGAGCATCTTGCGCTCTACAACTTCATCCTAACATAAGGGAGATCGACATTATCTTCCCTCAAGGATCTCATAAGGCGATACCTCAATACTGACATATGATCTATTGTCGTAAGATAACTTAATCCGCGTTAAGTGATCATTCCAAATTCTTTCAAGTCTATTGCACAGACTCTCATTATTGCTTTTATCATTAGAACTTTTGCTTCTCAATACCCATTCTTTTCCAGTTCGTAATCGCTACTACCTTCCGTTCCTAATATTATACTGGTTATACTTTTGCTCGTTAGCGTTCTATAACCTTTTAATAACCACGTCAACCTTAGTATCACGAATGTGTTCCCATTCCGCATACTACCACCACTTTATTACTCCTTTTTCAGTTGTTTCTATTTTCCAAAATTTGATCAATCAAATAGAAGTAAAGGAATTTGTTGAGAGATCACTAAGATCATGAACACTTGTTATATCGCATAGTTAGTACAGAAGGTGGCCAGCCTTTAGTACTTGACAAACAATTAAACAACATGTGGTATCCTACTAGGCTTCTATCACAAAGATAGATAGTCATTCGGCAATACCTCCCCTTCTGGAAGGGTTGTTCTTCTCAGCTTACATGAAATGAAAAGAAGAGAAAAGAACGAACTGAAGAGAATTGTATATATGAAAAAAATATACTGCCACAAAATATCTGGCTTGGAACCTACCTCTGAACTATAGAGGTTTGTCATAGGAGAACAAAACATATACGTATTTATATCAACATCAAGTATTATAGCATCGCATTTCACGTGCCTAAATATTTTCGCTATCCCGTCCATCATTCTATGGACCCATGCTCTTCCTCGAGCTTATACACAATTACCTTTGAAACTCCCTCGACATCGAAAATCGAATCTGGGATCTCATTCTAGACATCATCGTTACTTGAATTCTATGCTTGCACCGCAACCTTCCTCGTATAATAATACGACTCTCACGGTTATAATCAGCTCAATACTCGCAGAATCATTGCTGCCTTACTATGGTCCACCACTGACCTACTGTCGTCATTCATTTTCCATGAAGTCTTAATAGCTAACCATACGGAGTCCATACATGTCGTATCAAATCCTTCTAAGGAGGTAACATAATCACCATTCATGATTCATGGAGTACACTCCTGATCCTGACATACATACATGACATGAAGCAGATAAAATTTGCAGAAGAGTTTCGCTCAAAGCAACGATAGCAGGTTAATACCATTCTTAATCATATGCCTTCAATAGAAGACTTAACTCAAAGGTTTGTTTAGTCCTTTTTGAACTATGGTCCTGGCTTATCTCAAGATAGTATCTTCTGAGATAGATAGCCCGCTCATGGCGATTACACGAATTAAACCTTTACCAACTACTATTACGGTTGGGTATTGCACAGTCATCAGAAGGAATGTCAATCTTCCAACCCATAATACAACCTTCACAGTTTTAACCATCATCACTGTATTCCTCTGGCACAAGTGCCTATAATTATCCACTTACCTTTAAAGTGTCGGCCACCCCTTTGGCCTTTCCTGATAGTAAAATTTCCTTACAGTCAATGTCTTTTTAACCACCTCCAAATAAATTTTCTACCTTATTTCCGATCACTGCTTGAGTGAAGATGTTTTCCTTAAAATCTGATGAGTAAAAAAAAATCACCATTTTTCCATAAGTTATTGCCTCAGTCTTTAGAGGTTAATCACTGTCACGACTGACTCTCAATCATACTTAGAACATCCTTTTATCTTAAGTCCTAATTGCCCTGAATAATTTCGACCTTTACTGGTTCGATCCATACTTTCTCGTGGTTTAACACGTACCCCACTTGGCAACATTATAATTACGTCATATTTCCTTTATCAACATTTTTATTCTTGAGAATTTTGAATATTACCTTTCTCCTTGTAAACCTCTAAGGTTATCCTTCAATCGTTCTTCCTGTATTCCCTAGATACAGGGCATATCAAAATACCATTTACTAATACCAGAATCATAGTCTAGATACTTCTGAAAAAAATTTCTCCATTGATCCTTAAAGGTTGTTACTACCTTAACCCTTTCCAATTCATACTTGTCAAAACTCATACTATCCCTATTAAGGGTGAAATGCCAACCTTTATGCATTCCCTTAGGATTCATTTTAAGTTACCGATGTTCTATCCTTAATTCCACCTTTAAAAGGTACCTGCATCCTTCCATGGATAAATAAAGTCATATATCCCTGATATGGGTATCTTATTCAATCATTCCCACCTCGATAGTAAATGCCTAATTTCACAATAACATCTGTATACAAAATGAGGTTAATCAAAATGGCCTCCAAAAGATAACAACGGTTATCCGCTTTTCTTGCCTAATCTGGTAACGATAACATGGATGTTCTGGAAGATATTGGTCGTGTTCAACGTGAACTTCTTCTTAATAATTCCTTATTTACTTTTGTTGTTTATCTCAACAGTCACCTCAATGTTGGGATATCTTTCATATCTGGCGTCTCCCTTTCTGGGTATCAAGCCACCGGTCTTACACTTCACATTCTTGAAGGTCACTTCCTTCATCCCATTTTCCTAATTTCTTACTTCCTTGTCTCCTCAGTCTATCCGCGTCTCATATTTAACCTTCGAACTATCTCAAGTTTTCCTCAAATCCTCCCAACTTACAGGGGATAAAATATATGTATCTCTTATGCCTTCACCCAGCAATTTTAACTCATGGTGAATCACCCTCATCCTGATGATTACATACTTTTTCTATTTCTATTGCTACGAGTCTTTAGGGTTTCCTCATACCCAATTCCTTTATCATTCCTCAAACTCTATTGCCTCTATATTCCTTTCCACTTCAATTCCTTTTTATTTTCCTTTCTCTTATCATTATTTCATGAACCAACACAACATAAGCATTGATTTCAAATATCCCGTCATTCTGGATTCGTGTCCTCAAAACGAATCTTGATAACTTTTACAACTTAGATTCATAATTCATCATACTCGTCCGCCTTTGTTCTGGCTCTAAAGCTTTTACACTATCTCCTTATCTTTGGGGAATTACTTTCCCGAAACAATTGACTGAACTTAAATCAGTTTATTCTAACCTCTGGCTCCGTGCCTTTCTTGGTCTTTCACCAATGGGTGGTCTCTCTCTTAGGAGGGTAAGTGACAAAAATAGTCTTTTGTGGTTCATCAATCATTTAGAATCTCAAATGATTCCTCTATTTCCTTTAGCCAGGCTCTTGCCTCGACTAGGTCAACCTGTTCCTTGGAACTCTGAGAGCTTAGAGACTTAAAGATCCTGAAAGAATTTCTCACCGCACTGTCTCCTCAGGGTGGTGGTTGGGGATAATAGTCTAAGTTCTTTTTAGACAGGTCCATGAATTGCCGTATAGGAGTACCGTCTCGGGTCTCCTTTCCTTACTCGACTTTCTGTTTCCTTAGTCTGAACATTTCCTCCTCCTCCCCATAATCGGGGCCATCCTTCATATTTTAAATCCTCATTTTCACTTCATTATGTTATGGGTTCCTTCTATCTTGATGGTGACCTCCCTGACTATCACGTTCAGGGTTTACTCTAAATCTTATTCCTCAAACTAGGCTCTCATCTAAGTTCTCATCCTTACGCTCTTAAAACTTTCGGAACCCAATTCTATAGGAATACCTCATTATTCCCTTATCATCTTTCTCGATATTAATCTTTTATCTAAATTGTTGGCTCCCTGCCTTCATTCATAACTTTTTCTGGCACAATATGATCTTTTCCAATAATTTGGGGCTGTATTGCAATCTCAAACAGCTTTTCGGTACCGGCTCCGGTTACCTTCACTACTATTTCCATTTTCCTCAAAATCTCTTATAAACTCTCCAAAAGACATCATCATCGTTGAGTCTCTCCTTTTTACTAAGGGCATCAGCCACCATATTGGCTTTCCCCGCATGATAAAGAATCTCCCATCATTATTCTTGATTAGCTCTAACCGCCTCTCTGGCGTATGTTGAGCTCTTTCTACGTAAAAATGTACTAGAGCTCCTATGGTTTGTGTAAATCTTGCACTTCTCTCCATACAAGTAGTGCCTCCAATCTTTAGGGAGAAAAGTATTGCCACGAGCCCAAGCTTCATGGGCGGGTGATATCAAATTTCATATTACCTTAATTGTCTTGACGCAGAACGCGATTATCTTGCTGTGCTAAGAAGCACCCTAATTCCTTATGCGAAGCGTCACTTACAATCACAAAATCTCCTTTTCCATCCGGCAATGCCAGCATAGGGGCCATCACCAACCTCTGCTTCAGTTCTTGAAAGTTGTTCTCACATTTCTCTGTCCATTCGAACTTCTCAGTCTTACGAGTAAGCCGCGTTAAAGGGGCTACTGTCTTACAAACTTGAACGAACCTCTGGTAGTGACCGACCAATCCTACCTCTGGTAGTCGACCTAACCATGGTCATCAATTCATCAGTGGTCCTTTATTCATTCTTGTCAGGATCCTCCTTGGGATCCTCCTCAACAACTATCCCCTTCTAGGACAACATCCTCAACCGCTACATCCTCAATATCAACATCATCTGGTCCTGCATTAGGACACTCTATCGGATCCCACAATCCGATCTCCAATTAGTAATAAAACATCATCGCGCTGTTGCTCCTCAACCTCAGGGTTCGGAGTCCCGCTACTCTATACGATAACGAACTACGCTTCTATCGCTACATTTATAAGGGTTCCCATAAGGGTTTTAACTGTCAGTACTATGTTAGGTAGTCCGACTATGAACTTGGCAAGAGTTCTTATTATCTTAGTGAACTTATTATCTTAACGTCCCATCATCTCTGAGGTTTATAACGCTTGGCTCTGATACCATTTCTGTAACACCCCCAGATCCGGGGTCGAGGATCCGGGTCGTCACGGTCTTTCTTTCCACAATATCACTTCACTTAATTAATAATAATAACCTTATGCTGTGACCCCACACTACACACACCACAACCCGTTATAGTCTCAGAGATGAAATTTAAATAAGTACAAGTCTTTGAATCCACAATTTAAAAGTTATTACAACCCAAAATGATTACTTGATAAATTTACAGTTAATTGCCATTATCTGCCACAAGTTATAATTATACATAATTGATTCTCAAAAGTAGATGGTCTGATCTACAATAGATCTACCTCTGCAGCTATAGCAGCTACAACATCAACGGGAAGACGCGGAACGCTTCCCACGCGCTTGCGCTGGGTCTGCTGGAGTCTGGCCATCTTTCCTAACTGTTGTTGTGTGATGAAGAAATAAAGCAAGGGTGAGCAGCAAGCCCACCAAAATAATATGTATAATGATTTACAATATATGAGCCTACTCATAATACTCATGAAAGTCTTGGTCAAAAGAAATGAACCAAGTTGATATCTTAATGCGATGAAGTCGCAAAATATTCAGTATATATATATATACATATATACTTTTCAAAATCTTGGAAGTCCTCTTCCATGCATAATATACACACAGTCCCAGTGTATAACTGTATAAAAAAATATCGTTGCAAGGTGATCTCATATATCTAACCTTGTCTCAACGTTTTTCTGAAAATCTTTGTCATACATAAGACAATTATTAATTAGATATAAGTTCAAAAGATGAGGTTACCAAATACCCCAATATACTTATATCTTTCCCAATACTACTTGAACTACCACCGTTCAAGTTATAATCAGTTTCAAAAGTTCATCACATAGATGAGACTACAAGACAAGATTTGAATAGATTCAATCTTTGAAATATTATTGAATGAAAAAGTTATGAGATACTTATTTAGTCCCGATATATATATATCCACATATATATATCTCTAAAACATTTCCTGGAACCTCTGTTATGTAAAGTATGAACAGAGTTGCAATATCCAATGAATTTGGAAGGAAAAGAAAACCTTTGGCATAAACCAGATATCTTGCTGATCAGGCAAAGATACCCATAAGTAACCTTTTCTACTAGTAGATGGACGAATTCCCCACTGGTCATCACCCTGGTCATAATTAGGACCTTATGCTGGACTGCCACTCAGCCACTTATGCATTTGATGGACTCCCACTGAGCCACTTACACTATCATGGACGCCCACTGAGCCCATGTTGCTTATGCCGACTCAATAGATGAACTTACTTCCCGAACGTTGGGTAAGTAATCAATTCATTTACCAAAACTGCAACCTTGTTGCGAATATAAAATACACCACAAAGCTGGATCCCTCAGGTTTTAAGCGAGTATTTAAATCCCCTTAAAAAGGAAGATCTTAATATAAAAATGAGTTTTGGGATCCGCTCTAACTTTTAAAAATCATTTTGAAGACTCGAAAACATTTTTAAGAATGTTTGGAGTAATACTGATTTATTAAAATAAATCAGTCCCGATATGAAAGAAATATCTGAATATTATTATTTAAATAATATTCCCATAAGAATAATTGAGGTAGAAGTTGGAAAACTTATACTTGAATGAATAGCAAATAATCAAAGATATACTTATACGAAAGTAATATCTTTATTTGAATAATCAAAAATAAGTTTGATTATCGACACCTTATTCTTTAATACAATAAAGAATATTATTAAGTAATAAGCGGAGTCATAATACCTCGAATGAATACTATAAATAATATTCATAAAATAAAGGAGTCATACATCCTCAAATGAATATCCAAGTAATATTCAATAATAATATAAACTGAGTCATAAGCCCCTCGAATGAATATTCAAATAATATTCAAATAATAAAATAAACTGAGTCATAAGCCCTCGAATGAATATTCAAAATAATATTCATTAAATAATATAACAGAGTCATAAGTCCTCGAATGAATATTCAAAATAATATTCAATAATAAAATAAAGGAGTCATAAGTCCTCGGATGAATATTCGAAATAATATTCAATAATAAAATAAATGAGTCATAAGTCCTCGGATGAATATTCGAAATAATATTCAATAATAAAATAAAGTTAAAGTTATCGAATAAACCTTATTCGATTAATAGTTTGGAAAAACTATAACCATATATATATATATAAATATATATATATATCCATATCCATATATACAAAATGTACTCGGGATCCTCGACTCCCGGTTTTAGAAATATTTTCACCTTTGGGTCCCTATACTAAGGGTATACGCAAATACCACTTATCTCTAGCATAGGTATTATCAACTGAACCAACAGAAATATATGGCAAGAATACGAAACAGGCATGTATATATATACCATATCAGCATGCTACAATATACCGCATCATTTGCTAATTATCCAACATGCATCTATCGCAAGATAATGCAAATACATATATTCATCACAACAACAGTATAACGGATAGAATACTTGCCTGAGCGACTGGGGTTACGAATGGCTCGAGACGAGTCTGGTAACCTATAAGCAACAAGTAAGTTGGAATTAAACCAAAGTCACTTGTAAATCTATATTTTAACTAACTTAGACTCTAACGCTCGTTTTGCGCTCACTGATTCGCTTAAGTCACTCGGGTACCCTCGGCTCCACCATTTTTAATAATTTAACCTTTACGAGTTTTAAGGCGATTCCTTCGCGAGTGTCTTACCAACTGCCTAACACACTTACCATAAATGTTTCATACATTAATTAACCCTTTTAGGTCTTTAACCTATGTTTCAAAGTAAGGCGAGGGAAAAAGTTTCGTTCGCGAAACGCCGTTACTTGAAACGGTCGTTTCTCCTAAACCGTGCATCGGAATCGAATGAACTACATATCAAAACGAAGCTCGTAACATGAGATATCTAAACATGGCAGTGGTCATAATCTAGCAGGGGGTTCTCGGGTCCTAATGTTATGCACAAAAACAGTCTAAAGAAAATCGGACGTTACGACGGCTATGTTTACGCGATTTCCCAAATTCAAACCATTCAAAAACCATCACAATTCAACCTCAAATCAATCATACAACCAACATCCATCCAAAACACATCATAACAGCCCCAACCAATTCAAGTTTAACATTCATACTTATGCCTAAGCTTAACTTTAACCATACTTAAGTTCTTTTAATCAAAACAACAACATTTACCAATCCAACAACATCCCAAAACTCACTAATCTCTACATACACAACCATCAAGCCTCTCATGAACTAAAATACTCATATTATGCTCTTAACATTCAATAACAAAGCTTGGTTAAGAGATTATACCTTCCTTGAAGCTTTTTAACACAACATAAGAGCTTTGAATGCCTAAAGAACCTTGATCCTTGCTTGTATAACCTTAATCTTTCATAAAAATTCAAGAAAACTAAAGTTATTTCTTGAAGGTTACTATTCACCATCTTCTTCCTTGATTTATAGAAAAAGATTGGCTTGGAATTAGAAGCTTAAACTTATAGGAAGTATGTAACTATCCATAGGGAAGCTTAGATAATTACCTTGCTAAATAGTAAGTGGTGGAGCTTGGATCTTCAAATTTTAAGAAATGGGCCGAGAGCTAGCTTGGGAAGAAAGATATTTTTGTGTTTTGTTTGATGAAAATGAAATGATTTGCTTGGTTGGTTGATTTTTGTGTTGTTTTTGGTTAATGACTTAATTAACCTTTTATTTGTGTGGTTATAAACCAACCACACCTCCTCCTTCCCTATGTCATGCTTGTGTCACCTTGCACATGTCATTATGCTTCCACTTGTCCACACCTTGTGGTTTGATGATATCACAATCCCTGGCTTCTTGTACAAGCTTGTCTCTTGGTCACTTATTTGTTTTACGGTTCGCTTATCTTTCGTTCTCGTTTATCGTTTGAGGGATCATACCCGGGATCTTATTACTTAGGTTCCCTTAACCTTTCTCAATATATTATATTCCTTTTATGATCCTCTCCTATAATCCTTTAATTTCAATCCTTTAATTTCAATCCTTTTTATCCTGTTACCTTATACTCGATTCTCTCCGTATCTTGTGGATTTCCGGGAAAAATCAAAATGTTCGGAATTGGATTCTGACGATCTTTACATACACTTATATACCACATAGAGTACTAATAATATCCCATAAGATCAATAACAGAACCCCTACATAGCGTGGCATGAAAAGTTTTCTCGTTCAGCAAAAACACTATTCATAAGGGTTTCAAAATTTCTCAAAAATTGGGGTTATTATAATTGAGTTGTGGTTTTAAGCAAAATAATCTTCCCCGCTTTTGAAATAACTTTTTGGCTCCACCCCTGTAATTTTCTCTCCACTGGATCAACCAAGAATGCAAACTCAGAACTTTTATTTATTCCTATGTGTATTGGCATACCCAAATACCGACCAGGTTTATCTGCTTCTCGCACTCCCAATTGATTGCACACTTCTCTTCTATTATCCACTGTCGTATTCGGAGAAAGTGTAATTGAAGACTTCTTATAATTCACCATCTGTCCGGATACAGCCTCATAACGATTAAGAATTCGCTTCATTACACCAGCCTCTCCTAAAGTAGCTCGAAAGAAAAAGTAACAATCATCAGCAAAAGTAAATATGAGATGGTAGGTGCTCCTTTTGCTACAGCACATCCATGAATGAGACCTGCCTCTTCGTTCCTGCGAATTATTGAACTTAAACCTTCAGCACATAATATATATACATAGGGTGATATGGGATCCCCTTGGCGCAAGACGCGTTGGGGTTCTATCCTGCCAAACTCCTCCCCATTTTGCAATAATGAGTACGAAACTGATGTTATGAACTTCATCAATCTATCTATCCAAATCATATTAAAACCAAACTTCTCCAACATATTTTGGACAAAACTCCACTCCAATCTATCATACGCCTTTAAAATATCAATCTTAAGTCCTGCAATCCCCGTATGACCATGTGTACGCCTCCGCATAAAATGATTTATGTCATATGCCACCAGTGCATTATCACTAAGCATTCTCCCTTCAATAAATGCACTTTGCTTATCTGAAATAATCAACTTCAGACAAGATTTTAATCGATTAGCTAAGACCTTAGATAAAATATGCACCAAAACATTACATAGAGATATTGGTCTAAGGTCTGACATTGTTTGCGGATTCTTGATTTTCGGTATCAAAAGCACTAGAGTTCGATTGATCCCATCAGGAAGCACACCTGTGAGCATAAACTCCTGAAAAAATCGAATTACATCATCTCCAACTACATGCCAAAATGACTGAAAAAACCGGGTTTTAAACCATCCGCCCCCGGTGATTTATCCGAATGCATTGAGAATGTAGCGTCCTTCACTTCTGCAGCTGTTATACCTCTGACCAGATCCTCGTTATCACTCTCCACCACTTGTTGCACCTTCTCCCTCTCCGTTAACTTTCCCTCTCGGACCATTGCTGTAAATAGTTGTGAGAAGTAATCCACAATTACATCCGGAATGCCTGCATTTGTCTCCTGCCATTCTACAGTATTATCTTTAATTCGACGTAGCATGTTATTCCTTTTCCTTGTCAAGGCAAATTGATGGAAAAATCTTGTATTTTGATCCCCTTCTCGCGACCAAAAGGTTTGTGCTCTCTGATTACAAAATATTTCTTGTTTTCTAGAAAATTCAAATATTTCCATCTTATATCATTATACAATTGAATGCCCTGCCTATCTCTCCTAGATCGAAACTTCCTCAGCTGCTTTATATATTCCACACTATGCATTTTAAACTCATTATACAATCCACCCCCACTCCTGCAATTTAACCCTGCAAATCTTTACTTTCTCCACAATTCCAAGTCCCACAGCCTCTTCCCAACTATTCTGCACTATTCTGAGAAAATCCTTTTCTCGTAACCATTGATTCTCAAATCAAAATCTTTTCTCCTTTTGCACATACACCTGCCGGTTAAGCTGTAAATACAATGGGAGGTGATCTGATGTAGCAACTTCAAGAACTTTTACCTCCGCTGAGGGGAATAAAGACCACCATGCCTGGTTAGCCAAACCCCTGTCAAGTCGCTCCTGAACTCATGTACCAGTTCCTCTTGACCGCCCACATGTGAATTTATGTCCTACAAACCCCAAATCCTTCAACCCACAATCCGCTACAACCTCAGTAAATCCTTGCAACAAATATCCAGGGTGCTCTTTCCCACCTTTTTTCTCGTTACTGAGCATTAGGTCGTTAAAATCTCCTATAATGCACCACTGAAGAGTCGACTGTGTAGCTAAATACCGAATCATTTTCCATGAGTCCCGACGTCTTCCTCTCTCTGGACAGCCGTAAAATCCCGTATATCTCCATCTACCCACCTGTGCATTCTCGACTTCAAAATCAATATAACCGTACATCCTCCCACATTTTTCCATAATAGGGCTAAGCCTCCACTATGCCCTTGGGCTTCCACCACAAAACAATCCGCAAAGTTTAACATTTTACACAAGTCTAATATTTTTTTATTTTTTGCTAATGTTTCCAAAAGAAAATTAATACTAGGCTTTAATTGATGGGTAATTTCTTTAATGAAATGAATTGTGTGTGGTTTACCCAACCCACGACAATTCCAAGCTAGCAGACTCATTGGGATAAGCGGGTCTGTAAAACAGGTCTCGCCTCTAGCAAGTTTTTTGGCCCAATATTTTCAACCTCTTCAATCAAATCCTTTCTATTATAACTTTCCTTATCTGCTTCCTTATCCAGCCTTTTTCTCTTTGAATCTGTTACTATCAATACATTATCCTTACTTTTCCCGCTTGCCTCATCACTTTCCGAAATTACAGGAGTTTTTGTTAGCAAATCATTCATTTGATTCCGTTGGATCACACTGATCGTGCTGTTATCTCCTAAAATCTCGCTCACTCTACCATCCACCTCCATAAATCTCGTTGTCGCCTCATCTCCGCCAGGGACGGTGGTCGTCGTTGTTGTATCCTTCCACCCCTCATCCTCACTTCCATTTCTTAGCCAGCGTGCTCCCAGATTCTGACTCCGATTATTTTTTGCAGGTGCTCGAAGCCATGTCCCATATGCGCTCTCGCAAGGTTTTATGTCTTGTCTTTGTGACAAGTAGTTTTTTTAGTCTTTCATTTTAAATTAATTATACATCAAATCTTTTGGTTTATTCACTATAATATGACATCATTATCTGCAAATCTGGTGGAAATGTACTTGAGGCTGGCATTGAAAGAGGAGGAAGGAGGACTGGTTATTAGTGTGGAGGAGAGAGGGAAAGATAGGGAAGTATTTGTATTGATTGGATGATTCTTAACAGACAAGAACGTAAACTTTCAGGCTAAACAGAATATTTTAGCTTCATTATGGAGGCCTAGAGAAGGTATGGAGATTAGAAATATAGGGGGACAGAGATATTCGTTTGGGTTTTTTCACAAACTAGATTTACAAAAAGTAATTGAAGGAGGGCCCTGGACTTTCGAACAAAGTGTATTGTTATATCAGATCTTGAAGGAAAAGGATGATCCACATATGTTGAACCTTAATACAATGGAGATATGGGTTCAGGTATATGATATTCTGACTGGTATGGTATCAGAAAAGCTGTTACAGAGTGTTGGTGACTACATAAGTACGTTTATTAAATCGCATCCAGCTAATGTCAAGGGGGGATGGAAGTTGTATACACGTATCAGGGTATCAATGGATGTGCGGAAACCACTTAAAAGAAGGATGAAGATCAAGCAAAAAGGTGGAACTTGGGGATGGATAAACTTTAAATATGAAAGATTAAGCACTTTTTGTTTTGTGTGTGGGTTGTTGGGTCATTCAGAAAGGGAATGCGAAACAGTATATGCAAATCTTGATAAGGTGATAGAGAAAGCATATGAAGAAGAACATTATAATCCACATACTTATTTGGGAATATTTTACATTCAGATAATTTTGCATATAATATAAGTAGCTTGTGTTTCCCCAACTATTTTGATTGCAGGATATTTTTGAAAAACAACCTTATCTGCCTTAAAACTCTTCTTTTGTTTCTTCTTGGGAGGAGGAGAAGATGCAGATGAATGGCCCATGATTATAGCAAATTAACAAGAACCATATTGCTGCTATTGACGCAAGAAACAGAAGAAAACCTTACGTTTGTATAAGCTGGAGCTGTAAAAAGCGATGTAGCTAGTGCACGAAAAGAACAAAACCGGATGGAAGCTTTCTTGTTATTTCTGGGAAGGAACCTCCGTATTGCTGCGGTAGAGTCTGCTAGGGCGATGTGCGGACGTGCGGCTTATTAATGTAGAGGCGGATCAATATAAATACATACGTATATAAGATGATTAGTTAGATTAGGAGAAGGGGATTGGGGGTGAGAGCGCGCGAGGGCCGGGGGCTTAAGTACAGGGAATTTGGCAGGTATCTTTTTTAATTTTATTGTTTTTTTGTTTTTTTAAAGAAAATTGTTATGGGTTAAAACTAGTATATATAATTGCTGTATTTATTACTGAGATTCGGGAGCTCAAGGCCTTTAATGGCTGCTCTCGTGTTTCGTAGCTTAACTCTGCCTTTACGAGATGCCTACTTATCTCTGTGAATTAGAGAATCAAGCCAAAAAACGTAGTTCTGATTTATGGGGTGAGACCCCTTATATAGATGTTGGGAGTCCTTGAATTGGACTTGGTATAGGAGACTTGGTGGGCAAGTCTCATAGTTAGAATGGACTTTGGAGTCCTAGATAGTAGGAAATTGATTCCTTATCCTTTTAGGTCCCCTTGAGGCTAATCTCCAAGGATTTATATTCTTATCGGGACTCTTTTCAACATCTGTTTTGTCCCTTATTAATTAATTTCGTAATTAATTAATAATCAGGGCTTTTGGGCCTTTTTTATTCCATCAGGCCTGATCTGGTCCATCAGGCTTAACCTTTCTGGTCTGAGTATCATATATCTTTTTATTGGGTCTAGCAGCCCACAGCTTGTATAATTAATGCAGTATTTAATTATACAATCATAATTTATTTATCCCTATCATTTGCCCCCCAACTTTTGGGAACATTGATTAGGTTTCGCAGAAGTTAAGTCTATCTGTTCCCTTACAGGGTTTCGTTTTTCTGTAAAGTGTGGGGCGACCTACACATTTACAATGAATTTTCCTTTGATTCAGGAATTATCTTTAATTTCCAGGAATTTTTCCCTTACTTCTGGGAATTTTTCCCTAATTTTCTGGATTTTTCCCTAATTTACTGGGATTTATCCTTAATTTTCTGGATTTATTCCTTATTTCTGAAAATATTAACATTTTTCAGAAAATATTTAAGGAATTTCCTTATTTTTCTGGATTTTTTCCCTTATTTCTGGGATTTATCCTTTAATTTTCTGGATTTATTCCTTATTTCTGAAAATATTAACATTTTTCAGAAATATTTAAGGAATTTCCTTATTTTTCTGGATTTTTTCCCTTATTTCTGGGATTTATCCTTTAATTTTCTGGATTTATTCCTTATTAATATTTTTCAGAAAATATTTAAGGAATTTCCTTATTTTGGTACTCACAGGTATTTTCCCCTAATTTTTCAAGAATATTAAAAATAATTATTGAAAATTATTTTTTAATTTTCCTGATCTTCTGGGAATTTTTGCTTTTGTTTTTCCCTATTTTTTGGAATTTTTCAGCAATTTTCTTACTTTTAGCCCATTTTCTGATTAATTAAATAATCAGAAAATTGGCTTTTATTGCATAATGCATCCTAGGCGTTGTTGACCCCCGCCTAGGAGACGGACCTTCCAACAGCGCCTAGGAATATTGTCTCCTGGGCGTTGTTGGAGGCCCCATACTTCCTAGGCGTTGTTGACCCCCGCCTAGGAGACATCCTTCCAACAGCGCCTAGGAATATTGTCTCCTGGGCGTTGTTGGAGGTCCCATACTTCCTAGGCGTTGTTGACCCCCGCCTAGGAGACATCCTTCCAACAGCGCCTAGGAATATTGTCTCCTGGGCGTTGTTGGAGGCCCCATACTTCCTAGGCGTTGTTGACCCCCGCCTAGGAGACATCCTTCCAACAGCGCCTAGGAATATTGTCTCCTGGGCGTTGTTGGAGGTCCCATACTTCCTAGGCGTTGTTGACCCCCGCCTAGGAGGACATCCTTCCAACAGGCCTAGGAATATTGTCTCCTGGGCGTTGTTGGAGGCCCCATACTTCCTAGGCGTTGTTGACCCCCGCCTAGGAGACATCCTTTCCAACAGCGCCTAGGAATATTGTCTCCTGGGCGTTGTTGGAGGCCCCATACTTCCTAGACGTTGTTGGAGGTTGTTCGAGCTTTGATTCATTCAATGAACTTTGATTTTAAATCTTTTCAAAATTCAAATCTTATGGGCTTCCCGCCTTTTTCTTAGGCCCAGGCCCATTTGTGCATCTTTGAGCTCCTCTATATAAGAGGTGGAGTGTGAGTTCATTTCTCACACTTCACCTTCACAAAAATTTCTAAACTTCAACTCTGCAATTAGTCTCTTAAGAATCGCCACCTCCAAGCTATTTCCGGCTTTATACTCCACCGCTTTCTGGGCTGATTTTGAAGATTCCGTTTGAATCTTCATCTTCTTCACTTACTTTCAAGAGCTTCCTGGGTTTTTGTCTTCATTCATGGCGGATTCCGATTCATCTCACTCCCATGTCCCCCCAAGCTGTCGCCCGTCCCTCTAGGGCCAGCCGAGGTAAAAAATCTCTTGTACATTCCTCAGTTATTTCTCTTAGGGATCTTTTAACCGAATTCGGGCAAGCCTTTCCCTAACATGTTACACTTAGATGCATATAATTATCCTTCTAGATTTGGTCTAGATCAAGTAGGCACCATAGCCCGCCTTTTTGGCATTTCTCACCCTTATAGGGCCGAGGCTCCAGGCCCAAATGATAGGGCCTGCTACCCAAAACCTGGGGCCATTCGGGTCTATAAGGAAACCTTTTATGCTGGTTTTCGCCTACCTCCTCATCCTTTTGTTTTTTCGCCTCTTGGCTGAGGCCCGAGTCTGTCCGACCCAACTCACACCCAACTCTTGGCATTTTATTCACTGTTATATGGCCCAATCTCGTAAACACGGTTTTGAGCCAAATGTTTGTGTCTTTCGTTACTTATTTAAATTGTAAATGCTTCTGAGGACCAAGGATGGGTCAAAATAGTTCATAGATCCTTGGCCCGTTCCTGCTTTATTTCTGGCACCAACCCCGACTCGTATCAACATGGAAGAGTGAGTGGTTTTTTGTATTTCTGGATTCCGAGGAGGGTTGGATCATTTTTTCAGGCCCAACTTCTCAAAAGTATAGACGGGTCTTTAAGAGACCTAAATTGGGGATAGATGAGGATGCGGCCATCAAGGCTATTAATGCTGATAACTTGCACATTGCGCTCTCATCCTTTCAGAGGGTAATTTGCAAGTTTAGGTAAGTGACTCCGGTCCCGAGGGTATTTCTTTTCCCCTTTTTGTTCCATTTTCTCCTTCTCTATTTGTCCTTTTTCTTACGTGTTCGTATTTGCCTGCAGCTAAGGCCGCTTTGGACCGATCTCAAGAAGCGGGAGGCCCGTGCCAGCCCAGGGCTGCTGTTGAGACCCACCGCGACAAGCGGGTTAGGATTGGTGACGGCATGCAGTCACGGTTCAGGAGGCCGTTCCCTACCTTTTTATCCCAGAGGCCTCCTAGCCTTGATGAAGATACCTCTCCTTCACCGTCACTTGGGGCCTTCAGAGGAGGGACACGGTAAGTAGGGAGTTCCGAGGCATGCCGCCGTTTGGTCTCAGAGTGTGATCACGCCTCGTGACAGGGCTGAGATCGTAGAGTCTTCTGATGACCTACAGATTGAGCGTCTGGGTGCTCAGGCCGTGGCTTCTGTAAGCCTCTTCCTTTTTTAACTATTTTTTTTTTTTAATTACTTACTGTACTTTGATATGTTCATGCAGATGAATACCTATCTCCAGGCTGCCCTTCACAATTTGAAGGATGTGAGGACCAGCCTAACTATTGCTGAGAGGGACAGGGATAGGTACCTCAAGGCTTCCGAGGCCAACTTCACTCGTTTCGTGAGGTAGAGAAGGAGCTGGCGGACGAGAAGGAGAAAGTTCGTAAGCTGGAGCTGGATGCTCAAAGGGCCCGAGCTGAGGTGATAGCTGAGTATAAGGCATCTCAGGACTTTCAGGATGTCCTAAATGCTGAGTACGATGCTAACTTCCCGGAGACCTTTTCTAGCTGTTGGGAGCAGATAGTAGAGGAGATTGGGAAGAAGATTCCGGAGGTGACTCTCACTGCCTATCCAGTCCCTGATATTCCTGGGAAAGAGCCTCTTCTTGATGACATCCCTCTTTCTCCTATTCTTGCTTCTTCTGCTGAGGCCGAAGCTGTTTCTCCTCGAGGTGCTGATCATGTTCCAGTTCCTTCTTCTGCTGCCAATGAAGGAAACATCGATGATGACTTCTTCAAGGATCTTTGAGTATTTTGTTTTTCTTGTTTGGCCCATTGTGGCTTTCTATGTATTGACTTAATCGCATTCAGAACTTATTACCCTTCGGGGCTTGTATTCTATATGTTGCTTTTCTTGCCTTTTTCTGTTTTATCTTTACAATCTTAATATGCATTTGAACCTTAAACATCCTTAGATAGAAATAATTTCAAACTCTTTAATATGAAGTCTGGTTTTCCAAAACCTTACATAGCATGGGTTCGACCCTAATCAACAATAACTAGACAATGTAAATTCTACTGGAATATAAAATCCTATGCAAGCAAAGCTTCAAGGTGCTTTTAAACCTACTTGTCAATGACAAGTGAGAATCGTACTTCCTATCTTACACGTAGTAAACCTTCAGGTTTTGTGCGTGCCAGGTCCTCGGGACTTCAAAACCATCCATAGTTTCCAGCTTGTAGGTTCCTCTACCCTGAACGCTCTTGACTCTGTACGGCCCTTCCCAATTTGGGGCAAGCTTTCCTTTCTGTCCGACACCAGAAGCCTCTATTTTTCTCAAGACTAGACCTTGTTTAAAAAACCTCTCTTTAACCCTTAGGTTGTAGTAGAATGAAGCCTTTTTCTGATATTCTACTATCTTTGCATGTGCTTTATCTCGCACTTCATCGATTAAATCCAGGGCTAACTCTGCCCTTCCTCATTTCTTTTTCATCAAAAGCCTGAATCCTTGGAGAGGAATGTGATATTCCACGGGAACTACTGCTTCTGCCCCATATGCCAACATGAAGGGAGTTGCTCCTGTCGTGACTCTACAGGTAGTCCTATAGGCCCATAATATGGGAAGTATCTCCACCCAATTATTTCTTGACTTCTCGATCTTTTCTTTATCCATCCAGGATTATCCGATTTGCTACCTCCGCTTGCCCATTGGCTTGCGGGTGAGCCACAGAGGTGAATCGTAACTCAATTTCATTTTCTTCACAATACTTCTTGAATTCCTCGTTGTTGAATTGTGTTCCATTGTCAGTGACGAGGATACGGGGAATTCCATATCGGCACATAATGTTTTCCCACAGGAATTGTGCAACCTGCTTAGTTGTGATTTTGGCCAAGGTTTGGCTTCGATCCACTTGGTGAAATAATCAATGGCTACAATCAGAAACTTCCTTTGTGCTGTGGCCATAGGAAAAGGCCCTAGAATATCCATCCCCCACATAGCAAAGGGAATAGGGAGTTGATAGAGGTCAGCATCTCGGGGGGTTGTCTAACAACTGGTGCATGCTTCTGACAGCGATCACACTTCTTCACATATTCTTTGGCATCAGCCATCATTTCTGGCCAATAGAAGCCTAAACGGGTTACTTATGAGCCAAGGCCCTGCCCCCCAAGTGTTGCCACAAATACCTTCATGCACTTCTCAAGAGCCAAGCGTGCCTCATCGGGCCTGAGACACCTCAAGTAAGGAACCACGAAAGATCTTTTATATAGAATCCCATCTATCAAAGAGTACCTTAGTGCTCGAACAGTTAACTTCCGTGCCTCAATTGCATCGCTTGGCAACCAACCGGTCTGAATGTGAGCCTTGATGGGATCAATCCATGACGTCCCCAAGCCTACGGGAGCCACAAGCTTAACATCTATGCTTCGTGTCTTCAAAACACGGAAGTACACACTTCCTGAACTTTCTTCAATCTCAGATGAAGCAAACTTTGATAGCGCATCTGCTTTAGCATTTTCTTCCCTTGGAATGTGTTCAACATGGCATTCATTAAATTGGGTCATCACAGCCCTTACTAGGCGAACATACTTAGCCATCGTATCATCCCTTGCCTCAAATTCTCCCTTTACCTGGGATATGATCACTTCGAGTCTCCACGGACCTTTAAGTTTTTGACTCTAAGTGTCCCAGCTAGACCAAGGCCAGCAATCAGGGCTTCATACTCTGCCTCATTGTTTGTGGTTGGGAAGTCTAGCTTCATGGCATACTCAATTAAGAATCAGGGCTTTGCAAAACCAACCCTGCTCCACTGGAATTTGTTTTTGATGCTCCATCAAAATAGAGAACCCAATATTCTTTCTCCTTGTCCCCATTGTCGACTCCCTTGTCTTGAGGTATGGTATCTTCCTGCCCCCCGACTTCTTGGTTGGGTATGGTACATTCCACCACGAAGTCAGCTAGTGCCTGGGCTTTTATGGCCGTACGTGGCTTATACTTGAGATCGAACTCTCCCAACTCTATTGCCCACTTAATCAGTCTCCCACTTGCCTTGGGACTGTGAATGATGTTTCTCAGTGGCTGATTTGTTAGCACTTCAATTGGTGAGCTTGAAAATAAGGACGCAGCTTTCTTGAAGCCATTACCAAGGCTAAAGCGAATTTCTCAATGGCTGAATAATTCAACTCAGCACCATGCAAAATTTTGCTGACATAGTATACGGGTTTCTGGACTTTCAGTTCCTCCTTAACCAACACGCGCTCAAGGCGCTCTGAAACAGCCAAGTACAAGAATAAAACTTCTCAGAACTGGCTTGGCCAACAACGGGGCCTGGCCCATATACTTCTTTAACTCTTCAAATGCCTTCTGATTTTCCTCATTCCATACAAAGTCTTTGATGTTCTTAGTGACTTGAAAAATGACAAGCACTTGTCTCCTGACTTGGAGATGAATCGTCCTAACGCAGCAACCCTTCCTGTGAGCTTCTGAACATCCTTGACAGTTTTGGGGGGTTCCATGTCCAGGATCGCCTTTATTTTATCGGGTTGCCTCAATTCCCCTCTTGAGACCATCAATCCCAAGAATTTTCCAGATCCTACTCCGAAAGCACACTTCGTCGGATTCAACATCATCTTGTGGTACCTCAGGACCTCAAAAGCTTCCCTTAAATGGGCTATATGATCAGTCTTTACTAGACTCTTGACTAACATGTCATCAACATAGACTTCCATAGTCTTACCAATAAGATCCTTAAAAATTCTATTCACCAACCTTTGATAGGTGGCTCCTGCATTCTTGAGACCAAACGCCATAACAAGATAACAATAAACACCAAAGTCAGTGATAAATGATACCTTTGGAATGTCATCCTTATGCATTTTGATCTGGTTGTATCCGCTAAACCCATCCATGAAACTCAGCATCTCATGTCCAGCGGTGGCATCAATCAAAGTATCAATTCTAGGCAGCGGAAAACAGTCTTTGGGGCATGCATCATTCAGATCGGTGAAGTCTATACACATCCTCCACTTTCCATTAGCCTTCTTCACCATTACAGGGTTTGCTAACCACTCCGGAAATTGAATCTCCTCAATGAAACCAGCCTCTAAGAGCTTTTCCACTTCCTGCTTTATAGCCTCTTGTCTTTCCGGGGCAAAATTTCTTTTCTTTTGTTTCACTGTCTTCCGGCTTGGATCCACGTTTAGCTTGTGAGTAATTAACTCCGGGTCTATGCCTGGCATATCAGCTGCTGACCATGCAAACACATCACTATTTTCTTGCAAAAATTTCACTAACTTCCCTCTAAGGGGCTCCTCTAATGTGGCTCCAATGAAAGTCATCCTCTCAGGATTCTTGGGTCTAAAGGAACCGAAACCAATTCTTCTGCTGGCCTTCCTCTATTCTCATCATTTTCTCGAACATCCATATCTTCAATAGGAAGAACCTGCCCCCCGACTCCATCTGCCCTCAAAGAGGCCACATAACAGCTTCTAGCCATTTTTTGATCTCCTCTCTCTTCTCCAATCCCGTTTCGGGTGGGAAACTTCATGACTGAATGGTAGGAAGAGGGGACTGCCTTGAAGGCATGTATCCCTGTTCTCCCCATGATAGCATTATAAGTTGAACTAGCCTTTACCACCACGAAATCCAGCATCTGCGTTGCTTGCCTTGGCTCCGTACCTATGGTGGTTGGCAATTTGATTATCCCTTCCACAGGACATTCTACTCCAGCAAATCCATATATCGGCATGTCGGTTGGTTAACTGGGAGTCGTTATACCCCATCCTTAGAAAGGTGTCGTGGAGCAAGATATCCACAGAAGCACCATTATCCACAAGGACCCTCTTAACCGGGCTATTTCCTATTATTGGTGTTATGACCAGCGGGTCGTCATGGGGAAACTTCACACCCTCTAGGTCGGAATCATCAAAAGCCAATGTTACTTCTGTCCTGGCCCTCTTCGGGGCTTCTCCAACAATATGCATAACCTCTCTAGTATATGCCTTTCTGGAATTTTTGGACAATCCAGCAGCAGTTGGACCTCCAAAGATCGTGTTTATCACAGGCCCTCGAGGTCTCGGCCCTCCATAAATGGTGTTTATAACTGGTCCTCTAGGTTGGGGATTCCGCCCCTGATCATCTTGGTCCCTCCTACGATCTTCAAAGTTCTTCCTTCCATTATTATTTCTGTCCCCTCCATCTCCAGTATACTTGTTCAATCTTCCTTTTCGAATCAAAAACTCAATTTCATCTTTCAATTGCCTACACTCATCGGTGTCATGGCCAACATCTTTGTGAAACCTGCAATACTTGCCCTTATCTAGCTTGGCGGGATCAGCCTTCAAGGGCTTAGGCCAGCGAATATCTCTGTCTTTCTCAATCTCCATCAAAATCTGACTTCTGGGAGCATTCAGCTTAGCGTATTCAGTGAACTTTTGCCCAGGTCCTCCCTTCTTGGGGGTTGAATCAGGGTTTTGTTCGGTTCTAGGATATTTGTCCTTAGCGATATACTCCAAATCAGTTTTTCGTTTCTTGCCTCCAGTGGGCTCATTACTTACTACGGTCTTCCTCATACTTTCTTCAACCTTGATATACTTCCCTGCCCTCTCTTGGAGCTGCAACATGCTCTCAGGGGGTCGTTTGGCCAAAGACATCTTGAAAAACTCATCCCTAGTTCCTTGTTGCAGTGCTATCATGGCTACCTTATCATCAAGGTCTGGGACTTTTAAAGCCTCCTTTGTAAAACGATTCAGGTAATCTCTTAAGGATTCCTTAGCTCCCTGCACAAGACTCATAAGAGATGCTGAACTTTTCTCATGGACTCTTCCACTGATGAATTGCTTAATAAAAGCCTGACTTAATTCTCTGAATGATCCAATAGAATTTGGGGGTAGGCGACTGTACCATCTTTGAGCCATACCCGACAGGGTTTGAGGGAAGGCCCGACATTTTATAGCATCATTCACGGGTTGCAGCAGCAGTGCATTAGAGAATGTCCTAACATGATTAGCGGGGTCTCCCGTGCCATCATAGGCTTTGATAGTGGGCATCTTGAATTTCCTTGAGATATGGGCATTCATTATCTCTTGTGAAGGGTGGAGTTGGATCATCAGGATCTCCAAGGGGAAGGAGATTGCTTGGATCAGTTCTTGGGACAGCAGCCCTTTCTTACCGGACCATCCAGGTCTATGATAGGAGGAGGATTTCTCCCCCTAGGAGGTATGGGGTCTGGTGGCTGGTGAGCCTCCAAATCACGCCTCAGCCTTTGGATTTCAGCCTCATGAGCCCTGATCTTTCCTGCACTTCTTGGGGATTCGCCCCTGGGGTGCTTTGGGGGCGTTGCCTTCCATCGGCCATTGGCTCTTTTCCAGGACGCCTCCTTCTCGGGGCCACTTCATCATCCGAAGATTCGGAGTCTCTCTCAGTGTATGGACCAGAAAATTCCCGATCCTCAGGGATAGGATCCAAACCTCGTATATAGGGGGGCGACCGCCCTCGTGCTTCGCTTCGCCCAGCATATCCGCTTCCTCCAACCTCAGGGTGAAGGGGCATCCCATAAGGGGGGTTAGTAGTAACAATAGTTGAATATTCATACCCGACGGGTCGAGAATTCACAGGTATATGTATTTGTTGAACTTGAGGATTCGTACCTTGAATAGTCGGGGGAGTTGTCCCTTGTGGCTGAGGATGAGTTGCCCCTGTCTGGGCTTCCCCCTGAGTAGATGCATAAGTTGAATGGGGAGGAACCTCCACGGTTGATGAAATCACCTGGGGTCTCTGATGGTGTTCCTTCCTCAGAGCATTGTTCTCCGTGTTCTCGCCATGGTTGTTGTTGTTTCCCACAGACGGCGCCAAATGTTATGGATAAAAACTAAGGTATATATATTGCTGTATTTATTACTAAGATTCGGGAGCTCAAGGCCTTTAATGGCTGCTCTCGTGTTTCGTAGCTTAATCTGCCTTTACGAGATGCCTACGTATCTCTGTGAATTAGAGAATCAAGCCAAAAAACGTAGTTCTGATTGTGGGGTGAGACCCCTTATATAGATGTTGGGAGTCCTTGAATTGGACTTGGTATAGGAGACTTGGTGGGCAAGTCTCATAGTTAGAATGGACTTTGGAGTCCTAGATAGTAGGAAATTGATTCCTTATCCTTTTAGGTCCCCTTGAGGCTAATCTCCAAGGATTTATATCTTATCGGGACTCTTTTCAACATCTGTTTTGTCCCTTATTAATTAATTACGAAATTAATTAATAATCAGGGCTTTTGGGCCTTTTTTATTCCATCAGGCCTGATCTGGTCCATCAGGCTTAACCTTTCTGGTCTGAGTATCATATATCTTTTTATTGGGTCTAGCAGCCCACAGCTTGTACAATTAATGCAGTATTTAATTATACAATCATAATTTATTTATCCCTATCAAAATAGTTACATGACCAAATAATAAATATACATGTATATAACATATTTTATAATAATAGTAGAATACAAATTACAATCAAAAAATGTGTCTAAAAAATATTGGTACAAAAAATAGTAAGAAATTTTTATTTTTAAATAATGTACATAACTAATAAGTATAAAAAAATAGGAATTATATACATTATTATAATAATAACAATAAATATATACATAAATAAATACAAATATGTGATAATAATAGTAGTAGAAATAGAAAAAATAAGGATTAAAAATATTTTACATAATATTTTAATAAGTGAACTAAATAATAAAAAAATTACAGAATACTAATATAAGTGGGATAGAAAGGGGGGTTGTAGGGGGGTTGTACGCGGGGGTGTCAAGTAACATGTAGAATAAACATGTTCCAAGTCCAGGGAAGTTTGCCCCCGGGTCAAGTGCTAGCACACTGCGGGAAACTTTATTTAGTATTTTTTTAACATGATTCCAACCGCACCAGCTTTAGACAGAAATTCACCGCCGTTTTCTTCCTTTTTTCTGAGCTCCCGAACAGGGATTTGCGCCCCCGGGTGCAGAAAATTGCACCGCAAGTTTATTTTTTTCACTCACTTGTCACGTAGTCCGTTCCGCGGGGCAGGAAAATTGCACCCCCATTATATTTTTTTTACAATACCCAATCATGATTTAAATTTTATCTGAAATACTTCACACTAAATATCAAGGCATCTTGAGGGAGTAAAAATAATTAAAATATACAAAAATTCTACCTAAAAAAATCAAAAGAAAGGAAAAAAACTAATTAATAATCTACTTTGTAAAACCTTGGGTTGCCTCCCATAAAGCACTTTTTCAGAGTCATTAGCTTGACTTCTGACCTCGATTTAGATGTCCCTGGAGGGGTTAGGGATATAGAATATCTCTTTTCCACCAATATATGCACCATCAACATATAACTTCACGCGTTGACCATTGACCTTGAACTTTGTTCCATCTTGCCACATAATTTCAATAGCACCATGAAACTTAATATAAGTTATTGAATGGTCCTGACCAGATAGATTTGAGCTTCCCAGGAAAGAGTCGAAGCCTTGAATTAAATAACAGCACCTTGTCACCAACATGAAAATCTCGTCGCTGGATCACCTTATCATGCATCTTCTTGTTCTTTCCTTGTAGAGTCGAGAATTGTCATAAGCATCGAAACAAAGCTCGTCCAACTCATTAATTTGAAGAAGCCTTGCCTCGCTCGTAGCCTTTAATCCATATTGAGCTCCCTGATAGCCCAAAAGGCACAATGTCAAGCTCAACTGGCAAGTGACATGCCTTGCCATAAATCAACCTATATGGGTAGTTCCAATAAGGTCTTAAGCCGTCCGATAAGCCCACAAGCATCATCCAACTTTAAACACCAATCTTTTTGAGACTTGGCAACCATCTTCTCTAGGATGCTTTGATTTGCGATTTGAAACCTC
>NW_027419151.1:0-66179 GCF_009905375.1 Apium graveolens
TTAAGGTTTTTTATTAATTCATTGAAACTTAATTAGAAATACTTTGTACTTAAGATTTTATCAATTCATTGAACCTTATACAGAGATGTTTTATTTATAAGATTTTATCAATTCATTAAATCCCTCTTAGATTATTATGAGACCTTAGATATTTAATGTCTTCGGACTTCTAAAAACTTATTTAAAAATAGACATATTTCCCAAAGGTACTTTCTAAATTATTCAAAACTCTTGAAAGAGATTAATCATTTGAAACGTATCAAAACCTTAGGGAACTTAGTCTAGAAGCATAAGAGTTTTGCTTCCTCGTTCAATAAAGAACAAGTGAGTAATATATGTGTCACCCTACTACAGATAGGGATTTGAAAATGATTTTAAATTCAAAACTCCGACAACTCCCAAAGATCAATTGAGTTAAAAGTAATGAATAAAACATCTTATTTACAGGTCAACTTTTAACGACCTATTCCTTCGAAAAAGGATTTTGAGCAAAAGATATAAATGTTTGGGACTGGAATGTGGCCTGCCCGGCACGGAGTGGTATCGGGCAGTGACCAGGCGCGGAGTGGCGCATTATGCAAGCGCGGAGTGGCGCATTGTACGGTTATATGGTCTATGTGACCATTGACTTTCGGACTTGCACGGCAATGGGCAACCACCGTGTAGTGTCTTGATGAGCCCAAAGGCGGCTAGGTTTGTATTCCTTCTACTAGTAGAGAAAATTTCGTATTCGGCTGATCACCGATACGTGGTTTATTCCAGTATAGTCCCTTTCTTCCATTTTGGAAAAACTGTTGTGAAATATACAACAGAGAGCCGATAAGGCTGAGTTTTAAATAAGGATATTGATGAATATATATCAAATCCATTTGAGAAATCTGCCGATAAGACTGAGTTTAAATAAGGATGTTGATGATTATATATCAAATCCATTTGAGAAATCTGCCGATAAGGCTGAGTTTTAAATTGGGATGTTGACGAATATATATCACACCCATATGAGAATCTTGGTTCGAGTAACATCTTGAGATTTTGAAATAAAATGAGTACGAGTATAAAATGATTTTGAGAAGGAGATGAATACAAGTATTCAGTGGATATACTATTGTAGTTGATTTTGAGAATTTTATAAATTTGATAAGCATATAAACTTTCAGAACGCTTTGGAGATACAAAGTATAATTATTGGTTTTATTTATCCTTACATACTTAATTATGGGGATATATACCTTGCTGAGCTTTAATGCTCACCCTTGCTTTTATATATCATATCACAACAGACTACCAGCATGGATCAGACCAGGACTGTTGTCCTTAGGCGGGTAAGGAACGCTCGTGAGTTCCGTAGGCTTTTTGTGCGCCAGCCCCGTCAGGTAGATAAGTGGAAATGATTTATTTAATAATGTTTCCAAGCATATAACCTGTGTGTGTGTGAGTCTGAATAAAAGGTCGAGTAATATTGTGAAAAGAGAATTAATTAATTAATAAGTGATCGTAACAACCCGAATTCACGACCTTGGATTTGGGGGTGTTACAGAAAGGAACGCTCGTGAGTTCCGTAGGCTTTTTGTGCGCCAGCCCCGTCAGGTAGATAAGTGGAAATGATTTATTTAATAATGTTTCCAAGCATATAACCTGTGTGTGTGTGAGTCTGAATAAAAGGTCGAGTAATATTGTGAAAAGAGAATTATTTAATTAATAAGTGATCGTAACAACCCGAATTCACGACCTTGGATTTGGGGGTGTTACACACTCTAACAGTGAAATGGAAAAGTCCACACAACCAAATGAGAAAGAAGCTTGTATGAGAAGGAATGAAGATGGACAGAAGAAGGATCAGGACAATGAGTTATTCAGTGATGAAAAGCACCGGAATGGTACAGATGTAGAGGAAGAAGAATGTAATGATCCAACATCAATGGGAACCTCTTCATCGCAGGTATCTTCTGAGATCACTACAAATCTATCTTGGCATGATTGAAAATATTGTGATAAGGATAAAAGAGTAGAATTAGTTAACTTCATGCTAGTGTGACCAACTTTAAAGAGGAAATAGATAGAATAAAATCTAAGAATAGATTGCTGCTCACTAGACAAGAAGCGCTAGGCTTAATTACTGTTGAATTAGATAATTTTAAGAAACGTAATGAATGCCTAGAGAACATGGTCAAAGCCAGTGAGGATTTAGATGCTGTCCGTAGGAGTCAGATAGCTGAGTTAGAATCTAAGTTAAAAGATTATGAAGACTGTTATTTCTAGAGAACTAACAATGAGATTTACAGAAGGGGGGTTGAATGTAAATCTCAAAACTTTTTCAAGTTTTGAGCAGTTTATAAAGACTGTGTGTTCAAGATGAACAAGTGTGTGAATTGCTTTAAGCTGATACAGACAGATATATATTCAAACACAAATGTAAAGAACACAATAAACCTTTAAAAACTTTTCTGGTGGATTTGTTGTTCCACCGGAGATGGTATTTCAGAAATTCTGTGATCTGAGAATTTGATCACAGCTGCATCCTAGTACAAACTAGATAATTTTTCTCTCAAGATTTTTCTAAACAGCTCTGGAAAAATTCTTATCTAATTACTAGCTACTACTTGGTTTATATATTACCAAGTTTACAAGTGAAGACAAGGATATATAAAATAATAAAGTAAGATCTCCACTTGTTTCTTCTCCAGTTCACTCCAGTACTTTGTTGACTTAATGTCTCTTTATACTAGAGTAGAACGGCTGCTTTTTCTGATGTTCCTGAAATTAGGCTGCCACATTTCAGTTATCTCTGTTCACCCACGTGCCTCTGTTTGTAGGTACAACTACCACTTATCAACGGTTAATCAACAGAACATCCGTTGAAGCTTTCATCCGTTGATGCACTCATCCGTTGAAGGATGTTATCCGTTGAAGCTTTAGAGACATCCGTTGAAGCTTAGCTTCTCATCCGTTGAAGGTCTTTAAGTCATCCGTTGATACCACTTCATTTATACAAAATTACAAGGCATGAAATATTTACAATTGGCCTTCCTATCTGCATATCTTCTAGTAGTCAACATGACTCATAGTTTCTCTCAACTTCTAAGAATTACATCTTAAATACAGAGACTGAAATATGCTACAACACTAGACTTATTTCTAAGTAAAGCTACACCATCAACGGATAGCCAAAGTGGTCTTATCCGTTGAGGCTACAGACACTGAATTTCTACTTAAGTGTTTTGTTAAACATATCATCAAACTAATGCACATATATTCCTAACAATCTCCCCCTATTTATGTCTATAAGAATTGTAGGCATAAATTCAGGGTTAACTTGATGATAACAAAACACTTAACAGATATATGAATTGAAACTAAGTAGAAATTTGAAAATGCTGCAAAAATGTATGTACTAGGAGGAAATTGAAGATTTACAGTATTTCCAAGGATACTCCTTTAGCCTGAGCAAATCATCTTTTTCTTCTTTGTTCCCTGGTTTTCTTTCCTAGCCCTTTGTCATTTTCCTCAATTTGGAGTTGGAGTTGTCTGAAGAATTCAGCTTCATCTTCAACACTGATATCCAACTTAGATTGCATTTCCTTGAGAGTTTCATTGCTGGCAATCTTGAGTTGGTCTTCAAGTCTGAAAAATCTTCTGACTCCTTTATCATCTCTAAATTCCATCAACCAATGAGGTGATTTGTGAATTGTAATTCCCCTTTCTTGAATGAGTAAAGTCCTGGGTAAAGCATTGGGCTCCCTCCAAGTTTTCCTTATATTGGCAATCTTGTTGAGAATTTCAGTCTTGGCAGTTCTGGTAAAGCCAGAATCCTTTTGTATAGCTGAAAAGACTCTAATCAAGGTAGAGTAGCCTTCATTCAGAATCCTGTGGAGAGGCCATGTTCTTTCCCCAGCTCCTTTGTATCTGAACACTAATCTCTCTGGTAGCTGTCTGTAAGCAGCTATTCCTCTTACATCCTCCAGCTCATCCAGATAGAGTTCAATGTCTGAAATTTCTTTTATGTCACAGATGTGAACATAATCATCTTTAGAAATGGATGGCTTAGGCTTAGGCTTTTGTTTTTGAGTGAATTTCTTAGAGGTTATGGGAGGTGTAGATTTGGGTTTTCTTTTCTGTTTCTTTGGTAGTGGAAGAGTGGTTAGAAAGGTAGGCAATTTGATGGTGTCCCAATCAATAGGTTCCTCTTTTGGAATGATTGGTTCACCATGGATGTTTATAGTGGGATTAGCAACAAGAGGTTCAGGTATGGAAGGTAGTGGTTTAGATATAGATTTGGTTACTTCAGTATTATCTTCACTCCTTCTATGTGCCTTGGCCTTTCTTCTGTTTCCCTTCTGCCATTCCTCTCTTTCTTCCATACTCTCACCAAATATACTCCCAAAAACCTCATCTAGGTTTGCAATCTTGTCTTCACCCCTGACTTCAATTCCTTTCTCTTCTTCAACTTGACTTGACTTTAGCTGTTGTTCAAGCTTTGCTTGTGCTCTTTTGTCAGCCTTTAGTTGCTTGACTTCTTCCTTCTTGGCTATTGAGAATTTGGGATGTCCTTGCATCACACATATGCTCTTTCCCTCTCTAGAGATAATAGCCCTATTTCTCCTTACAGCCTCATCCATGGTCTCTTTGAGATAAGCAATACTCCTACCTAAAAGCTTGTTCTCATCAGCTTTTGGAGGAGGAAAGTCCACTTCTTTTAAAGGATTCTTTGTAGAGTCCTTATTGGATCTTTTATTGGGCTTGAGAATTATAGCTTGTAGTTCTTTGGAAGAAGCTTCTCCATCCTTATGTCTCCCTACTGGCTTGAGCTCCATGTTGATTGGTTCAATCTTTGTGCTATATTTCACAGATGTTGATTTATCTTGTGTAGAGCCAAACAACAGTTGCAACCTTTCATCAATTCTCCTCCTTTGCTCTTTCACTTGAATTTCAGCTGCTGCTAGCTGAATCAAATCAATTCCATCAGGCTTTCCTTTGATTTGAATGATTGGAGAAGTAGTGATGGCAGGAACTAGCACTTTAGATATTTTGATTTTTGTAGATGGCTCTCCTTCCCCTTCCCTTTTACTCTCCCCCTTTTTGTTATCATCAAGGAGAGGGGTCAAGCCTTGTGCTTTTGCCAGCTGCATTAGGAGACTGGTTTGAGATTGTTGGTTGTGAAGAATGGTGGCCACAGAATCTTCAATAACTTGAACTCTGTCTTCCAACTTGGCCAGCCTTTTCTCAGTAACTGATTCCTTTTTCAATCTCAAAACCAAGTCCTGCAATGTACCATAGGGCATGACTGAATCCAATTTTTCAGAACTGTAGGATTTCAAGTCAGCAATATCCTTCCTGAGATCATCCATACTCAGATTCTGCTTTACTTGCTGCAACTTCATGAGATGCAGTGAGTCCAGGTGAGCTTGAAGGATAGCCTTGATACTTGCATGTGAAGTGTTCTGAATGGCCTGTTGAATAGTGTTGATTTGTTTGACTAAGGAGACATTGAATTCCCCTGATCTATACTCCTTTGTCAAAGCCCATTCAGGTAGATTTGGAATTGAACTAGGGCCTTCATCTCCCCCTAAGTTCATGCTTCCATCAAAAGAAACAGAGTCATCATCATCAGAATTTACTCCAAATTCCTCAGATGGCTCACCAGCTGTAGAAGGCATCTTGTTAATAGCAGCTTTATCCCTTTGAAGAGATTCTGTTGTGTGTACTAGATGTAGTGTCTTTTCTGCCTCCTCATTGCCCTGAGCAGCCAACATTTGATAGGCTGACACAGGATGAGTAAAAGTGTCAGCATCCAAGGAAATGTTATCAATTACAGCTTTGTAATGTTGCTGAAATTGTCTTTCCTTTTCAGCATCATCCACAATCATTGACTCACTAGCAATGGCTGGTTCCACCCTTATATCTACTGTACCTGCCTTTCTCTCTTTTTCTCTATTTTCTTGCATCAGGGGCTCCCCCTGGCTCACACAACTCACTCCCTCACCTTCACCTACTAAGGTGGTACTCCTCTCACTTACTTTTGCCATGCTGGAAGAAATAGCATGCATTTTTGAGCTCTCAATCTCTCCTTTTGCCTGGGAGCAACCCAGCCTCTCACTCAAATTTTCACTCCCTTCCCTCAATCCTAAGAGTGATTGCACAGTATTCATGTCTTCTACACTTGGAATTGATTCAGTTATGTGTGGAGAGACTATCAACGGATGTGGAATATCCGTTGAAGGTGAAACTGATGTTATCAACGGATAACTGCTGTTAAGCTTATCCGTTGAAGAGCAACCACTTGTCAACGGATGAGTGATATCCGTTGAAGAAGGAAAAGAAGTTGAAATTGAAAGTGATATAACTGTTGAATCTGTGTAGATTGATTTGAGATGTGGTGACACAGATCCTTCAATTATATCTGAAAGAATTTGCGGGTGATCCAACAAATCATCTAAGAGATGATGATCACCTGTATTTGAGTGGGGCTCCTCCCTGAGTTGTAAAGAGGGAGAATCAGGAATTGATGGGAATAACATATCCACATCCAGAGATGGTGATGAAGTGTTTGGTGATTGATGTGTGATTATTGTGAGAGAATGGGGCTGTGACTCCACATTTATTGGAGCCACATCAAACTGAGTTTGAGAAGGCATAGATACAGATGGATGTATCTGTGCAGTGTGTGCACCCTGTGTAGAAGATTGGGTTCTAGCCTTCTTTCTTCTAATAAAAGCTTTTGTTGGTGAGTGTTTGGCTTCAGTGTCCCTCCCTCGTTTGTTCTGTGTTCCTGGTTGGGAACTATTTTCAATAGTAACATCCTTTTGGGAGGATGCAACTAGGGATGTGCTAGATACCTTTTCAACCACCACAGCTTTTTGAGAAACTGTGGCTTGGCTAGCTTGGGAAGCACTTAACTCTCCTTCCTTATCCTGGGGGTTTCTTTGATGTTCACCCCTCCCCTCACCACTCACACCCTGTTCACTCCCCTCAGGGTTAATGGTTGGTGTTACAACTGTTGTCTTTTGAGAAACAACAGAGGTGGTTTTCTTTGTCTTTGATTTTGAAAGTTTAGTTTTGGTGACCTTGGTAGAAATCTGTTGGGGCATTGTCACAGATTTCATGGCCACACTAGAAGATAAAGAAATAGAGGGGTTGGAAGAAGTAGGAGTTGTAGAAGCAATTACCTCACCTACCTGAGGTGCATTCATGATTGGTAAATATACCAATGGCACACTGCTGTTGAGATCCATTCTCAATAAATCTGCAAGAACTCTTTTCTCTTGTGCCCAGCACTTGAGTTTATTATTCTCATTGATTATGACCAAACCTTCAGCAACATGGTTAGCCAATAACATAAAGAATCTAGCATAATAGATGTTATTAGGTCTATTAGCTTTGTTACCTAATCTAGTACCCAATTCTAGCATCACATAGTTGCTAAGGTTAAAATACCTATCAGAAACAAGCATATAGAGCATATTAACAAGAGATGAAGTTATGGCATCAAAATTACTAATTTTCCCAGAGAAAACCTTTATAAAGGCATCCCCAAGAAAACTCCATTCTTTCCTAAGGCCTTTTCTTCTAATACTCCCTAAACTAGCAGAGTTAAGAGAATAACCTATGGAATCTAACATGCTGGATACATCATTATCAGTGTGTGGTGTCATGGCATTGTTCTCAGGTAATTTAAAACATGCTTGTAAATCATCACAGTTAATACAGTGATTTTTACCTTTGAGAGTGAAGGAGATAGTCATATCTATGGAGTTGAACTCAGCAGTTGTCCAAATCTCCTCAACTACTTCACAGTAAATCGTTGGGGCTTCCAGCATTGCATAGCTAAGTTTACAGTTTTTGATGAAGTCCATCATTTTGTGATAGTCTGAATGGGCTTCATTCTTTTCTACCAAAGCTATGAAATTGTTCTTCTCATAGATGAACCCAGATTGAGACATAATTTTCACGACTGGTGCCATTGTTGTGAGTAGAAATTGCAGAGAATAACTTGAAGGTTTTGCAGAGAGAAAATGGTAAATGCTTGAAATTTTAAGAAAGCGTAAAGTAAAAATGAAAAATCAGAAGGGCTTATATGCTTTCAAAAAAAAATTAGTAAAAGATTAATCAATAAGTATATGTTAGTGAATTTCAGCCGTTTAAGAATAAACTGTAAGTATTCTAACAACTACCTTTAAAACCAATACATACAGATGTATGTATGAGTATCAACGGTTAAGAAAATAGAATCAACGGCTGTGAAACACCTGAATCGACTGATGTGACATTTCAACGGATAAGGCAAATTGTCATCCGTTGAAAGGTACTTCAGTTTTATCCGTTGACGGATAAAAATTCCAGAAATGTATTTGTCTTTCAACGGATAATGAATATCCGTTGATAGAGCAATTTTGACTTTCAACGGATAGGAAACATCCGTTGATGGTATAAACTTTGTTAAAAGTCAAATTTGTTCTAGCAACTAATATATTTCAGGCTTCAATTCAAATTGCAATAAGGACATGAATTTTAAGAGTAATTAAGCATACCTAGCTCACTTACTAATCTTGTGAATGTTGATTCATCAAGTGGCTTGGTAAATATGTCTGCAATTTGTTGTTCACTTGGAACAAAATGTAGTTCCACTGTACCATTCATGACATGCTCCCTAATGAAGTGGTACTTGATATCAATGTGCTTGGTTCTTGAGTGCTGTACAGGATTCTCTGTTATGGCTATGGCACTTGTGTTGTCACAAAAGATAGGAATTCTATCAACATGAAGTCCATAGTCAAGGAGTTGATTTCTCATCCATAACACTTGAGAGCAGCAACTTCCAGCAGCAATGTATTCAGCCTCAGCTGTAGAAGTAGAGACTGAATTTTGCTTTTTGCTAAACCATGATACAAGCTTGTTTCCCAGGAATTGGCAGGAGCCTGTTGTACTTTTCCTGTCTATTTTGCAACCTGCATAGTCTGCATCTGAATAACCAATTAGATCAAAGCCAGATTCTCTAGGATACCAAATACCTAAATTTGGTGTACCCTTGAGATATCTGAAAATCCTTTTGATAGCTATTAAGTGAGACTCCCTAGGATCAGCTTGAAATCTAGCACACAGACATGTAGCAAACATTATATCTGGTCTGCTAGCAGTTAAATATAAAAGTGAACCAACCATGCCTCTATAACTTGTAATGTCCACAGACCTTTCAGTCTTATTTAATTCAAGTTTGGTGGCAGTGGCCATGGGAGTTTTTGCAGATGAACATTCCATTAAGTCAAACTTCTTTAAAAGATCATGAATATATTTAGTTTGACTAATGAAAATTCCATTACTAACTTGTTTAATTTGTAAACCAAGAAAATAGGTTAGTTCTCCCATAAGGCTCATTTCATAATTACTTTGCATTAGCTTAGCAAACTTTTTACAAAGTTTATCATCTTTAGAACCAAATATTATGTCGTCTACATAAATTTGAACAAGTATACTAGAGCCATTAACATTCCTAAAGAAGAGAGTTTTATCAACAGTACCTCTAGTGAAGTGATTCTCCAAAAGAAATTTTGATAAGGTTTCATACCAGGCTCTAGGTGCTTGCTTCAGTCCATAGAGTGCTTTCAACAGATAATATACATAGTCTGGAAAATTTGGATCTTCAAATCCTGGAGGTTGACTTACATAGACTTCTTCCTCTAATTTCCCATTTAGAAATGCACTCTTGACATCCATTTGATAGACTTTGAAATTGGCATGAGCTGCATAGGCTAGAAAAATTCTGATGGCTTCAAGTCTTGCAACAGGAGCATATGTCTCATCAAAATCTATTCCCTCTTGCTGAGAATAGCCTTTAGCAACCAATCTGGCTTTATTCCTTATGATAATGCCATTTTCATCCATCTTGTTTCTGAATACCCATTTTGTGTCAATAGGACTCTTGTTCTTTGGTTTGGGTACCAGCTTCCAAACTTGGTTTCTCTCAAATTGGTTTAGCTCTTCCTGCATAGCTAATATCCAATCTGGATCCAATAAGGCTTCTTCCACTTTCTTAGGTTCCTCCTGAGATAGAAAACTACTATACAGACATTCATCTTGAGTAGCTCTTCTTGTTTGCACTTTAGATGATGCATCACCAATGATCAGTTCAAAGGGATGATTCTTGGTCCATTTCCTTTGAAGTGGAAGATGTGCTCTAGATGAGGTGGCCTCAGTATTGTCATGATGTGAGACAGAGTGTTGACTAGTTGAAACTCCCCCTGAGTTGTTGGTCCTTTGCAGGGAACTTGGAGTTCTATCAACTGATGATGTAAATCGATTATCCGTTGATAAACTATGATCAACGGATGCTTCATTTAGTACTTCAACGGATGATACACCATGTCTTTCAACGGATACTGCATTGCCTCTATCAACGGATGCAGAATTCTGACTTTCAACGGATGCAGTATTTTGTGCATTATCCAAGGGCATGTTTTGAATCCCTTTTGAAGTGTTATCTCCATCAGTCTCCTCTTCACTATCATCACAATATATCTCAATGTTGTCAAATTTGAGTCTCTCATATTGTCCCTCATCTGTTAGTCCATCAATCTTTTTATCATCAAACACAACATGCACAGATTCCATAACAATGTTGGTTCTTAGATTGTAGACCCTATAAGATTTTCCAGCTGAATAACCAACAAATATCCCTTCATCAGCCTTTGCATCAAACTTCCCTTTATGGTCAGATTGATTCCTTAGTATAAAGCATTTACATCCAAAGACATGAAGAAAGTTTAGAGTTGGTTTTCTTCTCTTGAACAACTGATAAGGAGTCATGCCTTTAGCTTGATTGATCAAAGAGATATTTTGAGTGAAACAGGCACAATTAACAGCTTCAGCCCAGAAATATGTTGGTAACTTTGATTCTTCAAGCATTGTTCTGGCAGCCTCAATTAAAGATCTGTTCTTTCTTTCAACTACCCCATTTTGCTGAGGTGTTCTTGGAGCTGAGAACTCATGCATGATTCCATTTTCTTCACAGAACAGCCTCATTGATAAATTCTTGAACTCAGTTCCATTGTCACTCCTGATATTCCTAACCTTCAGGTCAGGATGATTATTGACTTGCCTGATGTGATTGATAATGATTTCACTTGCTTCATTCTTTGATCCAAGAAAATAGACCCATGAAAACTTTGAGAAATCATCTACAATCACTAAGCAATATCTTTTTCTTGCAATTGACAATACATTGACTGGTCCAAACAAATCCATATGTAGCAGCTGTAATGGTTCATCAATTGTTGTTTCAAGCTTCTTTTTGAATGATGCTTTCCTTTGTTTGCCTTTCTGACAAGCATCACACAAACCATCCCTTGAGAATTCAACAAGAGGAATTCCTCTTACTAGGTCCTTTTTGACTAGATCATTCATTGTCTTGAAATTCAAATGGGATAGCTTCTTGTGCCATAGCCAACTCTCAACTGAACTTGCTTTGCTGAAGAGACAAGTAATAGATTCTGCATTTGCAGAGTTGAAGTCAGCTAAGTACACATTTCCTTTTCTAACTCCAGTTAGAACCACTTTGTTGTCTTTCTTACTAGTGACAACACAGGCTTCAGAATTGAAGGAAACTGTATTCCCTTTATCACATAGTTGACTGATGCTCAGTAAGTTATGTTTGAGACCATCAACTAATGCAACTTCATCAATGATGACATTCCTTGTTGAAATCAAGCCATATCCCATAGTAAACCCTTTGCTGTCATCTCCAAAGGTTATGCTAGGGCCAGCTCTTTCCTTAAACTCTGTGAGCAGGGAGAAATCTCCTGTCATGTGTCTTGAACAGCCACTGTCCAAGTACCATAGATTTCTTCTATTTCCCTGCACACCATAAAATCAATCAATTTGATTTTGGTACCCAAGTTTCCTTGGGTCCATTCTTGTTAGCCTTTCTCCTAGACTTCATTCCTCCTGCATCTCTAGACTTAGGTAACTTTGAGTCAACCTTGGTCTTAGATGTAGTTGGTTGAGGTGTAGGGTTAGTCACAGAATCATTTAGCACATTTGGAATATGATAAGGCATGGATTGTGCATACATGTTATTCCACATAGGCATATTGTATGGCATTTGAGGCATACTAAATGCAGCAAGATAAGGATTGTTAAAATATGGCATGTTTGCAAAATGTGCATAAGGATTCTGTTGAGACATAGTAGGCATAGCATGTAGAGATGATGCAGACATGTTAGGCATGGAAGAGGGTACAGTTATGGGGGTTTTCTTAATAGATTTGCAATTAGCAGATAGATGATTAACACTACTACAATGCACACAGCTTTTTCTAGGAGCATACCTATCAGGTGTGTAATTGTTATGTTTGTTAACACCTACCTTCCCATTTCTGTTAGATTTTCTTTTAGTTTCCTTTTTATCCTCAACCATCTTGAGCCTATTATTTAACTGTTCTAAGGTCATGTGCCCTATATTCACCTTACTGACATCTTTGGATGTGCTTGCTTCTTCTTTAACAAAGTTCTTGGAAGTTGAACCAAACTTTTTGTTGAGTTTCTTTAGATTTTCACTATTAGAAACATCTGCCTGTTTTAATTGAGGAACCTTCAACGGATGCTCATTTTCTTCCTTCAACGGATAACCTTCATCATCCGTTGATTCCACATCCGTTGACAGCCCATCAATTAATTCCAGTTTCTTTTTGTTTTTATCCCAGGCAGTTTCACAGAATGATTCAATTCCTTGGACCTTGGCAATTTGAGCACTAACATCCCTAGATGTTTTCCAGGCTTTAATCACCTCTTGCTCTCTCTTTAATTGATTAGAAAGTATTTCTACTTTCTTAATAGATTCAGCTAGTTCATTCTCAACAGATATACAATGCAGCTTGGTTTTCTCTAGGTCAATCAACTTATCTTCTAACATAGCATTTCTATTACTTAAAAACAGATTGTTCTCTTTAATCCTACTATTTTCTTTAGCAAGAGATTTAAGAGACACACGCAAATGATACAATTCAGTAGACATGTCATTAAAAGCATCATTGCACTCTTCTTTAGTAAGTTGTGTTACATCAGTAGTGATTACCTGAGTTGTTACCTGATTGCTTGATGAACTAACTTCATTTTCCTCAGAATCAGCCATGAGAGCTAAGTTGACATACTCCACATCTTCATTCTCTTCCTCTCCATCAGCTGCCCAATCTTTTTCTTGAGTAATGAAAGCCCTTTCCTTTTGCTTGAGCAGATCAAAATATTTCTTCTTGTAATCTACTTGGTCAAATTTCTTCTTTTCAGAAGTTGGCTTTCTGCACTCACTTGCAAAGTGTCCACTTATACCACAATTGAAACACTTGAACTTTGATTTGTCCACCATGTTCTTATGAGGTTTAGTGGCTCTAGTGTTTTTCTTAAACTTCATCTTTGCAAATCTCCTGGACAGAAATGCAAGATGCTCATCAACACTATCAGAGTCATCTTGACTGGAGTTGTCTTCATTCTCAGCAACTTGCTCTTTTCCTTTGCTTGATTCCTGATATCTTGTACCATCTTTGGAGTTTGATGTAGATCTCACAGTTTCTTGTCTGCATTCCCTCTCATTTTCAGCTACCAATGCAACTGAACTTCCTTTCTTTCTCCCCTTCTCCAATACCTCATCCTGTTCCAACTCTAGTTCATAAGTCTTCAAGATTCCATATAATCTTTCAAGAGTGAAGTCCTTATAATCCTGAGAGTTTCTTAAGGAGACAGTCATGGGTTTCCATTCCTTTGGCAAGGATCTTAAGAATTTAAGATTTGAATCCTTCACCTGGTACACTCTACCATACAGCTTCAATCCATTCAACAGCTTTTGGAATCTGTTAAATGTGTCATTTAAAGATTCATTTTCTTCAAAATGAAAATACTCATACTGTTGAATGAGAAGCTGCATCTTGTTCTCTTTTACTTGTTCTGTACCTTCACACAGCAGCTGAACTGTGTCCCAAACCTCTTTGGCAGTTGAGCAATTTATCACATTATCAAACATATCCTTGTCAAGACCATTAAACAAAATGTTCATAGCCTTCTTATCCTTGTGGACTTCTTCTGTGTCTTCCATTGTCCATTCTGCTCTAGGTTTTGGAATGGATTGACCAACAGCAATTGTGGCCGTAGCAACTGTGGCTACTTTGTGGGGAATGTGAGGACCATTCTCAATACAGTTTACATAACCTTCATCTTGGGAGAGTAGATGAAGGTGCATTTTCACCTTCCAGTGGTGATAACTGTCTCTGTCAAGAACTGGGATTTTTACTCCAATATCCTTCTTACTCATCTTTGTTAGATTCCAAGATCTTTAAACTCTTTGTTTGTCAAGAGCCTGCTCTGATACCAATTGTTATTTCTAGAGAACTAACAATGAGATTTACAGAAGGGGGGTTGAATGTAAATCTCAAAACTTTTTCAAGTTTTGAGCAGTTTATAAAGACTGTGTGTTCAAGATGAACAAGTGTGTGAATTGCTTTAAGCTGATACAGACAGATATATATTCAAACACAAATGTAAAGAACACAATAAACCTTTAAAAACTTTTCTGGTGGATTTGTTGTTCCACCAGAGATGGTATTTCAGAAATTCTGTGATCTAAGAATTTGATCACAGCTGCATCCTAGTACAAACTAGATAATTTTTCTCTCAAGATTTTTCTAAACAGCTCTGGAAAAATTCTTATCTAATTACTAGCTACTACTTGGTTTATATATTACCAAGTTTACAAGTGAAGACAAGGATATATAAAATAATAAAGTAAGATCTCCACTTGTTTCTTCTCCAGTTCACTCCAGTACTTTGTTGACTTAATGTCTCTTTATACTAGAGTAGAACGGCTGCTTTTTCTGATGTTCCTGAAATTAGGCTGCCACATTTCAGTTATCTCTGTTCACCCACGTGCCTCTGTTTGTAGGTACAACTACCACTTATCAACGGTTAATCAACAGAACATCCGTTGAAGCTTTCATCCGTTGATGCACTCATCCGTTGAAGGATGTTATCCGTTGAAGCTTTAGAGACATCCGTTGAAGCTTAGCTTCTCATCCGTTGAAGGTCTTTAAGTCATCCGTTGATACCACTTCATTTATATAAAATTACAAGGCATGAAATATTTACAATTGGCCTTCCTATCTGCATATCTTCTAGTAGTCAACATGACTCATAGTTTCTCTCAACTTCTAAGAATTACATCTTAAATACAGAGACTGAAATATGCTACAACACTAGACTTATTTCAAAGTAAAGCTACACCATCAACGGATAGCCAAAGTGGTCTTATCCGTTGAGGCTACAGACACTGAATTTCTACTTAAGTGTTTTGTTAAACATATCATCAAACTAATGCACATATATTCCTAACAAAGACTCTGCTATTAGTGCAAAAGAAATTATTGACAACCAAATCAGTGGAGCCATAATTGATATTGGATCCAGTGATATTGGACAGAAACGTGTGATAGAATCAGAGAGTATTGATAATGGTAAGTCAAATTCTACAAATACATCACAAGTTTCTTAAAAGGTCAATAATTTGTTATATAAAAAGGCCAATCCTGATTCTTTAAATGAAGATGAGGTGCTTGTTGAAGATTATGTCTCTAGTGATGAGGAGTCAACTGTAGAGTCATCTGAGGAGTCAACTTCTAGTGATGAACCTAAAACTCACTTAGATGACAGAGATGTTCACAAGGCTAAAAATAAAAACAAACGCAATAGAAATGGGAAGTTAGGTGTTGGCTTTAAAAATGAAGATCCACTAAAACCTAATTCTTCTAGGAAGTTATGCTTTAAATGTAATTCTGCTTTGCATCTTACATATGTATGTACTGTGAGTAAAATTGATAAAGGTAAAGTTCATAATAAGCATAACATGCCTACTATGCCTAGTTCTCATTCTTCATGTCATATATCTAAATATGCCATGTGCTTTTAATACCTTGTCGTCCTATCTTAACTTGATGCAATTGCCACCCACTACTTGTAAGTATATTGATAAGAACATGAGTAGAAAGCATGTTAGGGCAAAGACTGTCAGTCCTCCTAAGGTTAGGAAGAAAACTCCTTATTGGAAGCCTAAAGGAATTCTTAGGGCTACTAAAGAGAAGGGGTCAGTCGATGAGAAATAAAAGCATGTCATATTTGCATCTGATATTATTCATAATATGAATCTCTCTAAGTCCCCTGGACCCAAGTTAGTCTGGGTACCAAAGAAAACTTGATCCATAATGTAAACAGGGCAAGCGAAAGTGATACAAACCATGTGAATCTTGAACATTGGATGTTTAATACATAAGAGTTCGAGGATAGAGCCTGTAACACCCCCAAATTCGGGGTCGTGGATCCGGGTTGTCACGAGTTCCATTTCCCTTAATAATACTTAATCTTAATAATCAACCAACTACTGCGTACTGTGACCCCACAATATACACACACACCACAAGTTATAGTCTCAGAGATGAATATCCAAAAATAACACAAGTCATTTTATTCCATAATTATAAGCCATTACACTTCAAAAGGGTTTCTGAATAAATTTACATATTCCTTGCCATTATTACAATTCATAAATGTACATAAGTCTGGCACATCAAAAGTTGAAAGCCTAGCCTATTGGTAGTTCCTACCTCAGCTACAACGGCATCAACGCGTACAGGAAATTGCGGAACGTTTCCTAACCACTCACGAATTGGGAGCTTGATCCTGTTCATCTTGTCTATCTGTTGTTGTGTGATGAAAGAAGAAAGCAAGGGTGAGCAACAAGCCCACCAAAATAATATGTATAATAATTAACAATATATGAGCATTCTCATAGTACTAATGAAAGTCTTGGTCAAGAAGAAATGAACCAAGTTATATATCTTAACGTGACCAAGTCGCAAAATATTCAGTATATAAGTATATATACTTTTCAAAATCTTAGAATCCTCTTCCATGCATAATATACATAGAGTTCCAATTTATAACTTGTATAAAAATATCGTTGCAAGGTGATCTCATATATCTAACCTTGTCTCAATGTTTTTCTGAAAATCTTTGTCATGCATAAGATAATCATTAACTAGATATAAGTTGAAAAGATGAATTTACAAGATACTCCAATATACTTATATCTTTTCCGAATACTACTTGAACTACCACCATTCAAGGTATAATCAGTTTCAAAAGTTCATCACATAGATGAGACTACAAGATTAGATTTGAATAGATTCAATCTTTGAAATATCATTCAAAAGAAATGAAGTTACGAGATACTTCATTAAGTCCCGATATATATATATATATATATCCATGTACATCTCTCATACATTTCCTGAAAACCTCTGTCATGTAAAGTATGAACAGAGTTGTAATATCCAATGAATTTGGAAAGAAAAGAATTTTGGCATAAACCTGATATCTTGCTGATCAAGCAAAGATACCAATAAGTAACTTTTTCTACTAGTAGATGGATGAATCCCCCACCGGTCATCACCCTGGCCTCATTAGGACCTTGTGCTGGACCGCCACCCGGCCTCTTACGCGTTGATGGGCTGCCACCCAGCCACTTACACTTTGATAGACCGTACCCCGGCCTGTCGCTTATGCCGACTCAATTAGATGGACTTACTTCCCGAACGTTGGGTAAGTAATCAATTCATTATTTGAATAATCGAAAATAAGTTTGATTATCGAAACATTATTCTTTAATAAAATAAGGAATATTATTTAGTAAATAAGCGGAGTCATAAGTCCTCGAATGAATATTCAAAATAATATTCATTAAATAGAATAAACAGAGTCATAAGTCCTCGAATGAATATTCAAGATAATATTCCTTAAATAAAATAAACCGAGTCATAAGTCCTCGAATGAATATTCAAAATAATATTCATTAATAAAAATAAAGTTATCGAATAAACCTTATTCGATTAATAGTTTTGAAAACTATATCTATATATAAATATAAATATAAATATAAATATATATATATATATATATATATATATATATATACTCGGGAACATCGACTCCCGGTTTAGAAAATGTTCACCTTTGGGTCCCCTATACTAAGGGTATACACAACTACTGCTTATCTCTAGCATAGGTATTATGCAGTTTATAAGCAATTGAATCAACAATTAGATATCAAGATTACGAAACAGATATGCATATAAACCATATCAGCATGCTCCAATATATCGCAAGATTTGCTAATAACCATCATGCACTTATCACAAGATTATGCATATACATATATACATCACAACAACAGTATAACGGGTAGAAAACTTGCCTGAGCGACTGGGGGTGGTAAAAGGCCTGGGACGAGTCTGGTAACCTATAAACAACATATAACATATAAGTTGGAATTAAACCAAAGTCGCTTAAGAATCTAGACTTTAACCAATTAGACTCTAACGTTCTCTTATGGTCGCTTATACCCTCAACGATTCACTTAAGTCGCTCGAGTACCCTCGGCTCCACCATTTTTGATAAATTAACCATTAAGAATTTTAAGGCGATTCTTTCGCGAGTACCCTACCAACTGCCTAATCCACTTTACATAATTGTTTCATACTCCAATTAGTCATTTAAGGACCTTAACCAAGATTTCAAAGTAAGGTAAGGGGTAATGGTTTGTTCGCGAAACGCCGTTACTTAATACGGTCGTTTCTCCTAAACCGTACATCAGATTCAAGCGAACCACATATCAAAACGAAGCTCGTAACGTGAAATATCTAATAATGGCAAGGGTCAAAACCTAACAGTGAGTTCACGGGTCCTGAAGTTAAGAACAAAAGCAGTCTAAGGTAAATCGGGCATTACGACGGCTATGTTTACGCGATTACCAATTTTGCACAACTCCAAATCAATCCACAATCAATCCCACAATCATTACTACAACCAAACTCCATCCATACTCTACTACAACAGCCCCAACATCTCAGGTTCTCCAATTTATACTACTCTAAATCATTAACTAAAAGCTTATACTTAAGTTTATTAACTAATAATCAAGATTTATAACTCCAAAAATATTACAAAACCAACCAATCTCTAATTATTCAATAACCATGCTTCTCATGAACTATACTACTCATAACAAGCTCTTAACATTCAATAATAATTCTAGTTTAAGAGATTATACCTTCCTTGAGAGTAGGAGTAACTAATGAGCTTGAAACAACCTTGGAAAATCCTTACTAAAGCTTTATCTAAACAAAAACACAAGATCAAAATTTCAAGTTCTTGAAAATCACTATTCACTCTCTTCTTCCATGAATTATTGGAAGAGATTGTGAAGGAATTGGAAGCTTAAATTCATAGGATATCTATATCTATGTACAAGGAACCTTGGATAATTACCTCACTAATTAACAAGGCTTGGAACTTGAATTTGAATTTTTTCTTCTTTGAAAAAGAGATGAAGCTGAGAGCTTCTTGGCTTGGAAAATGAAAGTCAACTTTGTGTTTTATGTTTTTGATTTGTTTTGGCTTGGTTGCTTTGTTTTTGTTTTGTTTAATTAACCTTTTAACCATGGTAAAATTTGTGTGGCTTATAATCAACCAACAATTCCTTCCCTTTTGGTCATGCTTATGTCATCCTCCTATGTCATCTTCCCACACTTGTCTTCCTCTTGTTGTTGTGATGATATCATCATCACTAACCTCTTTGATTAACTCTTAATTACTTGGCTAATGATCGCTGATCTGTTATATTGTTCGCTTAACTTTCGTTTTCATTTATCGTTTGAGGGATCATACCCGGGATCTTATTACTTGGGTTCCCTTAACCTTTCTCAATACATTATATTCCTTTTATGATCCTCTCTTATAATCCTTGAATTTAAATCCTTTTTATCCTGTTACCTTATACTCAATTCTTTCGGTATCTGGTGGATTTTCGGGAAAATCAAAGTGTTCGAATTTGGATTCTGACGATCTTTACATACACTTATTTACTTTATGGAATACTAATACGATCTTAGAATTTCCATAACAGTACTCCTATATAGCGTGGTCTGATAATTTTTCTTAATCAGCATCATCAGCAAAAGTTACTATTCATCCGTGTTTCAAAAATTCCAAAAATTGGGGTTATTACAGTCTCCCCTCCTTAAAAGGATTCCGTCCCGGAATCAGATAGAAAATGAATAGGGATGCTCTCTTAGCATTGCACTTTCTAACTCTCAAGTAAATTTTCCCACATTGTGGTTCTACCACCAAACTCTGCCTAGTTTGATAACCCTTCTCCTAAGCACTTGTTCCTTTTTCGATCTATAACCCTTCCCGGTTGCTCCATATAGGTTACGTCTGGTTGCATGTCTATGCGCTCATATGCCCCTATTTTTCTGGCATCCGGATTACACTTCCTTAACATTGATACGTGTAACTCATTGCAAACTTGTTGCAGGTTCGTGGTTAGGGCTAGTTCATTTGATAACTTCCCAATACGTCTTAATACCTCAAAGGGTCTAACAGTTCGTAGGCTTAGCTTTCCTTTCTTTTTGAACCTCATCCATCATTTCCAAGGGAATACCTATAACATCACTAGGTCCCCTACTTCCTACTCTTTGTCCTTTCGAGTCAAATCAGCATACCTCTTTTATCCATCCCGGGGTTGCTGTCATCCGTCTTTTGATTAGATCCACTATGTCTTTGGTCCATTGGACCACTTCGGGTCCGAACATCTTGTGCTCTACAACTTCATCCTAACATAAGGGAGATCGACATTGTCTTCCCTCAAGGATCTCATAAGGTGATATCTCGATACTGACATATCATCTATTATCGTAAGAAAATTCAATCCGTGCTAATTGACCATTCCAAATTCTTTCAAGTCTATTGCACAGACTCTCATCATAGCTTCTAGCATTATAGCTTTTGCTTCTCAATACCCATTCTTTTCCAGTTCATAATCGTTACTATCTTCTGTTCCTAATTTTATACTGGTTATACTTTTGCTTGTTAGGGTTTTATAACCTTTTAATAACCACGTCAACCTAAGTATCATGAACGTGTTAGATTCGGAATACCACCGCACTGATACTACTCCTTTCTAGCTGCTTTTATCTTTGAAAGATTGATCCATCGTATAGAAGTAAAAGAATTTATTGAGAGATCACTATGATCATGAACACTTGTAATATCGCATAGTTAGTACGGAAGGTGGCCAGCCTTTAGTACTTGATAAGCAATTAAACAACATGTGGTATCCTACTAGGCTTCTATCACACAGATAGATAGTCATTCGACAATACCTCCCCTTCTGGAAGGGTTGTTCTTCTCAGCTTACATAAAATGAAAAGGAGAGAAATGAACAAATTGAAGAGAATTATATAAAAACAAATATACTGCCACAAAATATCTGGCTCGGAATCTACCTCTGAACTATAGAGGTTTATCATAGGAGAACAAAACATATATGTATATAAATCAACATCAAGTATAATAGCATCGCATTTCACATGCCTAAATATTTTTGCTATTCTGTCCATCATTCTATGGACCCATGCTCTTGCTCGAGCTTATACACAATCACCTTTGAAACTCCCTCAACATCGAAAATCGAATCTGGGATTTTATTCTAGACATGATCGTTATTAAAATTCTATGCTTGCATCACAACCTTCCTCGTATAGTAATACGACTCTCTATTCATAAGAAGGAATAAGTATTCAATAGGTAGATAATCTACTTAATTAGTCTATTCAATGATAACTTATACACCATCACAACCCGATTAGTGGTACTCAATCTCAACATCCATTCCAATACAACTCTCACGGTTGTAATCGGCTCATTACTCACAGAATCATTGCTGCATTACTATGGTCCATCGTTGACCTCTGTAATCATTCGTTTTCCTTGGAATCTTAATAGCTAACCATACGGAGTCCATACCTGTCGTATCGAATTCTTCTATGGAGGTAACATGATCACCGTTCATGATTCATGAAGAATACTCCTAAACTTGGCGTACATATGCCATGAAGCAGATAAAATTGCAGAAGAGTTTCAATGAAAGCAATGATAGCAGGTTAATAATATTATTAACCATATGTCCTTATTAGGAAACATGAAGCTCAAAGGTTCATTTAGTCCTCTCGTAACATGGTCTTGGCTTATCTCAAGATATGACCTTCTAAGATAGATAGCCCGCTCACGGCGATTACATGAATTTAAATCTTTACAAAACTACTATTACGGTTGAGTATCGCACAATCATCAGAAGGAATGTCAATCTTTCAAATCATAATACAACCTTCACGGCTTTAACCATCATCACTATATTTCTCTGGCACGAGCGCCTATAATTGCTCTCTTACACTTAGAGTGTCAGCCACCTCATTGGCCTTTCCTCATAGTAATAGTTCCTTATAATCAATGTCTTTTGAACGATCTCCAACTAAATTTTCTACCTCATTTCCAATCACTGCTTGTGCGAAAACGCTCTTCCTTACGCTTTGGTGAGAAAGAAAAAAGATATCACCATTTTTTTTTCCAAAAGTTATTGCCTCGGTCTTTAGAGGTTAACATTGTCACGAATGACTCTCGGTCATACTTAGGACATCTTTTATCTTAGGTCTTTCTTGTTTTTACCAATCTTGACCTTCATTGGTTCAATCTATACTTTCTCATGGTTTAACATGTGCCCCACTTGGCATTATTATTATTACATCATATTTTCTTTATCAAAATTTCTATTCTTGAGAACTTTGAATATTACATTTCCCCTTGTAAAACCTCTAAGGTTATCCTTAAATCCTTCATCATGTACACCCTAGGTATAGGGCATATCCAGATACCATTTACTAATACTAGAATCATTGTCTATAGAGTTCTGAAAACTTTCTCCACTGATCTTTAAAGATTGTTGTTGCCTTAATCCTTCATTCCGTATTACCCAAACTCATAATGTCCCTATTAAGGGTGAAATGCCAACCTTTATGCATTCCTCTATGGTTCATCTCAAGTTATCAAGGTTCCATCCTTAATCCCACTTTTTTTTTTAAAAAGGTACTTGCTTCCTTCCATAGATAAATCAAGTCATGTATCCCTGATAAGGGTGTCTTATTCAATCATTCCCATCTCGATAGTCTACACCAAATTTCATAATATCATCCTTATTCGAGCTGGGGTCAATCCATATGACCTTGAAAAGATAACAATGGTTATCCTCTTTTCTTTCCTAATTTGGTAATGATAACAGGGATGTTCTGGAAGTTATTGGTCATGTTCAATATGAAATTTTTAGTTCTAACTATTCATTTATCTCCATTATTTATCTCAACCGTCAACTCCATGTTGGGATATCTCTTATACATGGCATCTCCCTTTCTGTGTATCAAGCCACCGGTCTCACATACACTTCACATTTTTGAAGGTCACTTCCTTCACCCCATTTTCCTAATTTCTTGTTATCATGTCTCCTCAGTCAATCCGTTTTTCCTTATTAATCCATCAGTCTATCTCAAAGTTTCATCAAATACTCTCAACTTAAAGGGGATAAAATATATGTATCTCTTATGCCTTCAACCATCAATTTTAACTCATGGTGAATTACCCTCATCCCGATGATTACATACTTTTGTATTTCTATTGTTACGAGTCTTTAGGGTTTCCTCATACCCAACTCCCTTATCATACCTCAAACTCTATTGCCTTTATATTCCTTTCCACTTCAGTTTCTTTTTATTTTCCTTTCTTTTACAATCATTTAACAAACCCACAAATCATTGACTTCAAACATCACGTCGTTCTGGGATTCTTGTCCTCCAGACGAATCTTGACAACTTTTACAACTTAGATTCATAACTCATCATACTCGTTCGCCTTTGTTCTTGCTCTAAAGCTTATACACTATCTCTATAACCTTGGGAATTACTTTCCCGAAAACAATTGACTGAACTTTAATCAGTTCTAACCTCTGGCCCCGTGCCTTTCTTGGTCTTTCACCAGCGGGTGGCCTCTCTCTTAGGAAGGTAAGTGACAAAAACAGTCTTTTACGCTTCGTCAATCATTTAGAATCTCAAATGATTCCTATATTTCCTTTATCCAGGCTCTTGCCTTGACTGGGTCACCCTGTTCCTTGGAACTCTAAAAGCTTAGCGACTTAAAGGTCGTGAAAGAATTTCCCACCGCACTGTCTCCTCAGGGTGGTGGTTGGGGATAATAGTCTAAGTTCTTTTTAGACAGGCCCATGAATTGCCGTATAGGAGTACCGTCTCGGGTCTCCTTTCCTTACTCGCTTTCTTTTTCCTTAGTATGAAATGTTTCATCCTTCTCCCATACTTGGGGTTATCTTATACGTTAAAATCCTTGTTTTTCACTTCATTATGTTATGGGCTTCTTCTTTCTTAATGGCGACCTCCCTGACTATCACATTCAGGGTTTGCCCTAAATCTTATTCCTCGAACTATGACTTTCATCTAAGATCCCGTCCTTAAGGTCTTGAACGTTTGGAACCAAAATTTTGTAGGAACACCTCATTATTCCCTTATCATCTTTCTCGGTATTAATCTCTTCTCCGGTCATTGGCTCTCTGCCTTCATTCATCACTTTTTCTTGGCACAATATGATCTTTTTCGATAATTCGGGCTGCATTGCAATCTCAAACAACTTTTCGATACCGGCTCCGGTTACCTTCACTTCTATTTCCATTTTCTCGAAATCTCTTATCAACTCTTCAGAAGACATTATCATCTTGAGTCTCTCCTCTTTACTAAGGGCGTTAGCCACCACATTGGCTTTTCTTGGATGATAAAGAATCTCATAATTGTAATCCTTGATTAGCTCTAACCACCTCCTCTAGCGCATGTTGAGCTCTTTCCACGTGATAATGTATTAGAGCACTTATGGATTGTGTAAATCTCGCACTTCTCTTCATACAAGTAGAGCCTCAAATCTTTAGGGCAAAACTATTTCCACGAGCCCAAGCTCATGGGTGGGGATATCGAATTTTATATTCCCTTAATTGTCTTGACGCGTACGCGATTACCTTGTTGTGCTGTATAAGAAGCACGCTAATTCCTTATGCGAAGTGTCACTACAAATCATAAAATCTCCTTTTCCATCCGGCAACACCAACATAGGGGCCGTCACCAACCTTTGCTTCAGTTCTTAAAAGCTGTTCTCACATTTCTCTGTCCATTCGAACTTCTCAGTCTTACGAGTAAGCCGCGTTAAAGGGGCTACTATCTTTACAAACTTGAACAAACCTCCGGTAGTGACCAGCCAATCCTACCTCTAGTAGTCGCTCTAACCATGGTTATCAATTTCTCAGTGGTCCTTTATTCATTCTTGTCAGGATCCTCCACGGGATCCTCCTCAGCAACAATCCCTTTTAGGAAAACATCCTCAAGCACTACATCCTCAATATGAACATCATCCGGTCCCTCATTAGGACCCTCTATTGGATCTACAATCTGATCCCCAATATATCGAAAAACATCATCATAATATTGCTCTTGAACTTTAGAGTTCGGAGTCCCACTACTATATACGATATCGAACTACGCTTCTATCATGATATTTATAAGGGTTCCCATAAGGGTTTTAACTGTCAGTACTACGTTAGGTAGTCTGACTATGAACTTGGAAAGAGTTCTTATTATTTTAGTGAACTTCTTATCTTAACATCGCATCATCTCTGAGGTTTATAACGCTTGGCTCTGATACCATTTCTGTAACACCCCCAAATCCGGGGTCGGGGATCCGGGTTGTCACGAGTTCCATTTCCCTTAATAATACTTAATCTTAATAATCAACCAACTACTGCGTACTGTGACCCCACAATATACACACACACCACAAGTTATAGTCTCAGAGATGAATATCCAAAAATAACACAAGTCATTTTATTCCATAATTATAAGCCATTACACCTCAAAAGGGTTTCTGAATAAATTTACATATTCCTTGCCATTATTATAATTCATAAATGTACATAAGTCTGGCACATCAAAAGTTGAAAGCCTAGCCTATTGGTAGTTCCTACCTCAGCTACAACGGCATCAACGCCTACAGGAAACTGTGGAACGTTTCCTAACCGCTCACAAATTGGGAGCTTGATCCTGTTCATCTTGTCTATCTGTTGTTGTGTGATGAAAGAAGAAAGCAAGGGTGAGCAACAAGCCCACCAAAATAATATGTATAATAATTAACAATATATGAGCATTCTCATAGTACTAATGAAAGTCTTGGTCAAGAAGAAATGAACCAAGTTTGATATCTTAACGTGACCAAGTCGCAAAATATTCAGTATATAAGTATATATACTTTTCAAAATCTTAGAATCCTCTTCCATGCATAATATACATAGAGTTCCAATTTATAACTTGTATAAAAATATCGTTGCAAGGTGATCTCATATATTTAACCTTGTCTCAACGTTTTTCTGAAAATCTTTGTCATGCATAAGATAATCATTAACAAGATATAAGTTGAAAAGATGAAGTTACAAGATACTCCAATATACTTATATCTTTTCCGAATACTACTTGAACTACCACCGTTCAAGGTATAATCAGTTTCAAAAGTTCATCACATAGATGAGACTACAAGATTAGATTTGAATAGATTCAATCTTTGAAATATCATTCAAAAGAAATGAAGTTACGAGATACTTCATTAAGTCCCGATATATATATATATATCCATGTACATCTCTCATACATTTCCTGAAAACCTCTGTCATGTAAAGTATGAATAGAGTTGTAATATCCAATGAATTTGGAAAGAAAAGAATTTTGGCATAAACCTGATATCTTGCTGATCAGGCAAAGATACCAATAAGTAACCTTTTCTACTAGTAGATGGATGAATCCCCCACCGGTCATCACCCTGGCCTCATTAGGACCTTGTGCTGGACCGCCACCCGGCCTCTTACGCGTTGATGGGATGCCACCTAGCCACTTACACTTTGATAGACCGTACCCCGGCCTGTCGCTTATGCCGACTCAATTAGATGGACTTACTTCCCGAACGTTGGGTAAGTAATCAATTCATTTATCACAACATCAACCTCGTTGCGAATATAAAATACACCACAGAGCCGGATCCCTCAGGTTTTGAGCGAGTATTTAAATCCCTTTCGAAAGGAGGATCTTAAATATAAAAAATGAGTTTTGGGATCCGCCCTAACTTTTAAAAATCATTTTGAAGACTCGAAAATATTTTTAAGAATGTTTGGAGTAATGCTGATTTAATAAAATAAATCAGTCCCAATATATTAGAAAATATCTGAATATTATTATTTAAATAATATTCCCATAAAGAATAATCTTTATAAAAATAATTGAAGTAGAAATTTTAAAACTCATACTTGAAATGAATATTAAATAACCAAATATATACTTATAGGAAAGTACGATCTTTATTTGAATAATCGAAAATAAGTTTGATTATCGAAACATTATTCTTTAATAAAATAAGGAATATTATTTAGTAAATAAGCGGAGTCATAAGTCCTCGAATGAATATTCAAAATAATATTCATTAAATAGAATAAACAGAGTCATAAGTCCTCGAATGAATATTCAAGATAATATTCCTTAAATAAAATAAACTGAGTCATAAGTCCTCGAATGAATATTCAAAATAATATTCATTAATAAAAATAAAGTTATCGAATAAACCTTATTCAATTAATAGTTTTAAAAACTATATCTATATATATGTAAATAAATAAATAAATAAATATATATATATATATAATATACTCGGGAACATCTACTCCCGGTTTAGAAAATGTTCACCTTTGGGTCCCCTACACTAAGGGTATACGCAACTACTGCTTATCTCTAGCATAGGTATTATGCAGTTTATAAGCAATTGAATCAACAATTAGATATCAAGATTACGAAACAGACATGCATATAAACCATATCAGCATGCTCCAATATATCGCAAGATTTGCTAATAACCATCATGCACTTATCACAAGATAATGCATATACATATATACATCACAACAACAGTATAACGGGTAGAAAACTTGCCTGAGCGACCGGGGGTGGTAAAAGGCCTGGGACGAGTCTGGTAACCTATAAACAACATATAAGTTGGAATTAAACCAAAGTCGCTTAAGAATCTAGACTTTAAGCAATTAGACTCTAACGTTCTCTTATGGTCGCTTATACCCTTAACGATTCACTTAAGTCGCCCGAGTACCCTCGGCTCCACCATTTTTAATAAATTAACCATTAAGAATTTTAAGGAGATTCTTTCGCGAGTACCCTACCAACTGCCTAATCCACTTTACATAATTGTTTCATACTCCAATTAGTCATTTAAGGACCTTAACCAAGGTTTCAAAGTAAGGCGAGGGGTAATGGTTCGTTCGCGAAACACCGTTACTTAAAATGGTCGTTTCTCCTAAACCGTACATCAGATTCAAGCGAACCACACATCAAAACGAAGCTTGTAACGTGAACTATCTAATAATGGCAAGGGTCAAAACCTAACAGTTAGTTAACGGGTCCTGAAGTTAAGAACAAAAGCAGTCTAAGGTAAATCGGGCATTACGACGACTATGTTTACGCGATTACCAAATTTGTACAACTCCAAATCAATCCACAATCAATCCCACAATATTTACTACAACCAAACTCCATCCATACTCTACTACAACAGCCCCAACATCTCAAGTTCTCCAATTTATAATACTCTAAATCATGAACTAAAAGCTTATACTTAAGTTCATTAACTAATAATCAAGATTTACAACTCCAAAAACATTACACAACCAACCAATCTCTAATTATTCAATAACCATGCTTCTCATGAACTATACTACTCATAACAAGCTCTTAGCATTCAATAATAATGCTAGGTTAAGAGATTATACCTTCCTTGAGAGTAGGAGTAACTAATGAGCTTGAAACAACCTTGGAAAATCCGTACTAAAGCTTTATCCAAACAAAAACACAAGATCAAAATTTCAAGTTCTTGAAAAATACTATTCACTCTCTTCTTCCATGAATTATTGGAAGATATTGTGAAGGAATTGGAAGCTTAGATTCATAGGATATCTATATCTATGTACAAGGAACCTTGGATAATTACCTTACTAATTAATAAGGCTTGGAACTTGAATTTGAATTTTTTCTTCTTTGAAAAAGAGATGAAGCAGAGAGCTTCTTGGCTTGGAAAATGAAAGTCAACTTTATGTTTTGTGTTTTTGATTTGTTTTGGCTTGGTTGCTTTGTTTTTGTTTTGTTTAATTAACCTTTTAACCATGGTAAAATTTGTGTGGCTTATAATCAACCTACAATTCCTTCCCTTTTGGTCAGGCTTATGTCATCCTCCTATGTCATCTTCCCACACTTGTCTTCCTCTTGTTGGTGTGATGACATCATCATCACTAACCTCTTTGATTAACTCCTAATAACTTGGCTAATGATCGCTGATCTCTTATATGGTTCGCTTAACTTTCGTTTTCGTTTATCGTTTGAGGGATCATACCCGGGATCTTATTACTTGGGTTCCCTTAACCTTTCTCAATACATTATATTCCTTTTATGATCCTCTCTTATAATCCTTGAATTTAAATCCTTTTTATCCTGTTACCTTATACTCAATTCTTTCGGTATCTGGTGGATTTTCGGGAAAATCAAAGTGTTCGAATTTGGATTCTGACGATCTTTACATACACTTATTTACTTTATGGAATACTAATACGATCTTAGAATTTCCATAACAGTACTCCTATATAGCGTAGTCTGATAATTTTCCTTAATCAGCATCATCAGCAAAAGTTACTATTCATCCGTGTTTCAAAAATTCCAAAAATTGGGGTTATTTCAGAGCCCTACTATCAGAAGTGGACAAGTGAACTGTCCCAGTAATTACCTTTGGAGATGACAGCAAAGGAATCACTATGGGATATGGCGTGAAATCAGGAATGTCATCTTTCACTCAATGTTTAAATGCATATATTTGTTGAATATATGTTGCAGCTATTTGTTGAGTTTCTACTTTAATAGTTATTTATGGACCTTGAAGCAATTCAACTTTATTATTTTCCCCATAAGCCAAATTTTTAAAGTATTAGCAACATCACACCTCTGATAATTTATTTCAGTGGTTTGTGATGAGATTGGTAGCATTACACTATTGAGAATCTTTTTCAGTGGTTAGTGATGAGTTTTGTAGCACCATAAACTCTTGATAATTCATATCATTAGTTAGAGATGATTTACGTAGCACCATAAACTCTTGATAATTCATATCATTAATTAGTGGTGATATATGTAACATCATAAACTCTTGATGATTCATATCATTAGTTGGTGGTGATATTTGTAGCACTATAAACTTCTGATAAATCTAGTAACAATTCTTGTTGATAGTTTATCACTAGTTAATGGTGAGTTGTGTAGCACTACATACTTGAATAAATTTGTTGACAAATTTTGTTAATATTTTTATCACAAGATAATGGTGAGATTTTGATCATAGTGAGATATGTTAAAATTCATTTTTCCTAAAAACTCACGAAGGTTAAAATTAGATGAGTAGCATAGTTGGACATAATTCAATTTCCATGGAGTCTAACAATTTATGAGTTCTTATTGAATTTCATAATTGTTAGTAGACTTAGTGGATAGTGAATCATGTTTGATTATGAGATTTTATTTTTGTCATTATTAACATTTAATGACAGCAAGCTCCCAAGCAATCAAAAGGAAGACAACTTAGACAATCTAGATGTTGAAGATCTTTCTAATGATGAAGAAAAACCCGAGGTTGATCCGAATGAATATATAAATGCAAATGATCTTATCAATGGTCACAATTCCGATTCAGACTCTGATGGGAATGGTCCTGAGATAAGCAAAGATAGTCAAACTATTTCTGGAACTATTTCTAAATATTCAGATTCTAAAGGATGAATAGACATTGGTGATAATGGAAGTAGTTTAGATGCAAGTGATGATAGTGGAAACTGATAGAAGTACAGTCATACCCTCTTTGGAACCAATCCACAAGCTTCAGATTTTATATATCATGCTGACAACAACGCAGGGGGAGCAAAAGAAGAAGAACAAGGATCTACTAGTCAGACTCAACATAATTCTGAAAATGCTGAGTCATCAAGAGCTATTATACCAAGACGTAAGAATGGAGCAAAAACCATCCTTGGCATATGATACTCAGTAATTTTGATACTGGAGTAAAGGCTAGAAGATTAGAAGAAGAAGAACAAGGATCTACTAGCCAAACTCAACTTAATTCTGGAAATGCTGAGTCAACAGGAGCTAGTCTTCCAAGATGTAAAGAATGTAGTAAAGACCATATTTGACATTTGGTACTTAGTGTGTCTAATACTGGAGTAAGGGCTAGAAGAGCTGCTGCAAACAATTGAATGGATTCTGGTTTTCTATCACTAATGGAACCAAAGGAAGCAGTAAAGCTCTTGGAGATCCAGATTGAGTGATTGCCATGCAAGATGAACTCAATCATTTCGAAGATTAAATTTATGGAGGCCTGTTCCAAGATAGAAGGATAGATCAAAATCTTTAAATAGTGAAGATCTTTCCAAGAGTGAAAAGAAGCCTGAAGCTGTTTCTGAATATACAAGGGGTCGATCCAGATCCAGATTTTGGTAGCAGTTCAAGATTTATTCCCCTCAAAGCGACAAATCTCATATTTGATTCAGGAACAACTCAGGGGGAGAAAAACAAGTAATGTCCCACAAATCTAAGTTAACAACATGGGAAAGTAAGTTTACATATCTATTTCATTATATATATCCATGTTTGTAAACTTGTTTTGAAGCTAACTGATTACCATGTGTTACATGTTATATACTAGTGGTAAGTAAGTTAGAGTTTTTGCTGCAATATATGAGTTGTTTGAATGTTTACATGTTATATGCTTTTCTCTGATACACACACTCATGATATTGATATTTATTTTAGCACACACACACATCTTTATCTTGTTTGCACTTTAATCTAAGACCCTGTAATCTCATTTGTGATCTTATCATAACTCTGATTTATAGGTTTAGATCATGCTTAAGATCCTGTGCAACTAGCTTGAGTATTCTTATTAGATTATGTGTGATTATATCATATTTTATGATTAATTCTGCATGTTGTTTGAGCTTCAGACCCTAGGTAACTCTGACAACAGATTCCTTGGTCACTCTGATTCTCTGTTTATGCTAGAATAACTCTATTTATATTATGATATAATAAATATGCAGCATGACTAGTGATAGTTGTGATATATTTTATGTCAGGAGTAGTTTTAATTTGTTTAGTCTTGTGTTGACTAATCAATTGGTGCATACTTTTGAATGTACTTTTGGCATAAATGATTAAATTTATGAATTATGTGTTGATCCTGCGTGTAACTCTTATGATCATTCTATGCTTATATTTTGTTCTGGAAATTAGATCCTGATATATTTCTTATACTCTGATTTCCTTATGCAAATCTTATGAGCTTACAACAATGTTCACTCCTTTTCCTCTATAGTATTGATATATATTGGACTAACTTGAACTGTTTTGAACTATTGAGATTTGACTAAGTAGCATTGTCAAAAGAATTGGAAAGCATGATCATCCGGGACATCCTTCATGAATCCATATTGTGGTAAGTAAAGGTAAAAGATCTCTGGACCTGAAATCACTCTATTTTTTATCATTAAATTCTCTGATATTGTACTTCAAGTGTTTGTGATCTTAACACCCTCGGTGGTTTTATGAACTGACTATGAGCCTATCAAACCTCATAGGTTCTAACCTAAGTTATTAGAACCAAACAATTCCCAAATAGTATTCCATTACCTTACTCTGCTATATTCACCATTTGATACCATCTTTTTGCTTTGATACATCAAAAGTAGCCATTGGTGTTAGACAAAAGTAAAAGTTGGTATCAATACCACTTGGTATTAGAGTTGCGTTGAGAATGAGGGAGATAGTGCCAAGAGGCACCACATAAGGAAGGAAAGGTCAACCCTACCGCTCTGTCTCTCACAAAGAAGTGGATTATCTATAACCTGAGCCATCTGCAAGCCCATCTGTATTCTCTCAAAAGGATATAGAGCTGAAAAAGGCATATAAACATTTACCAAGTGCATTCTCCCAACAAAATGTTATCTATTGAAAATTCACCTGTCAGCCAGGGCATCTGTATGAGAGTCACTACCCCTTGGATAAAATATTTCCAATGCACATGTGAGATTCACACACACAAGGAAGGTATCAATGCAACAATCATTGTTATACCATGTCAAGGTCACTAACAATGGTTGAATACTGGACTATACCTAGACTCATTATCCCTGACTTTGAATTTGGGTTGAGATCCTAATATTTGGGGTACATTTATCCATGCTCTAATATTGAATATGGGTTTATGATCCTAGATTGGAGACTTTGATAAGTCTTCACAGACTTTAAAAGAAATCTTTGATCCCTAATGGCATATCATTGATCATTGGTTATCTTCCCATAATTCAAATCTGGAAATGATTTTGACTCAGTCAAAATAGCAACTTGTAAATGAGGACTCAGATATCATCTGGCGAGTTTATGAGGTATACTTCTTCATGGAAGTTGAGGAGTATCAGGAATTCTGCCACTTAAAAGAATCCTAATTTCCCCTCTCATAAGGAACATTTCTGAATCTCTTGACTGAGAGTTTCCATCCTTGAAGGTGGAAGGTAACTTTTCTATGAATAGGATTTTATTGCAGGTACACTTGGATGTTTGGAGCTTTCAGTGAGTGACACACTGTCAGACTGAGTGACAAACACTTGAGTATAGAGTGGAGTGAAACACAATGTGAGATCACTAAACAGAAATCACACACTTGCACTGTGAGAAATGGTTACTAAACATATAATCTATTCACTTGGTTGTTTGATCCTAAGATTCCACTCTGATACATTTTGAAGGATTGCTCAGCTAAGGGGGATAGAGTATATAAAATATTTTAGAGATTATCAAGCTTCAATAGTTTTTCTGAAACTAAGAAGGGGATTTTCCAACTTTATTGTACTAAGGAGGGGATTCTTCATCTTAGGGGGATAAATTATTGGGTTTTGTTTTTTTGAGTTCCAAAATGTTTTCTATGTGCTTTATGGGAAAATCTGAAGATTATTGAAGATAGTATTTGTAAGACGTATCTATCTGTAACTTTACATAAGGGAAAGAAGAATTTGTTCTCTGCTGAAGCTGAATGTTTATAGAAGATGATTGAAGATTTTTGGGTATGGTTAGTTGAGTTATCCTCCAAACTATTGCTTCTCTATTATTATTTGACCTTCAAGTGTAACAGTCAAATAGGGGAGATTGTTGAGCAAGATTGAAGCTGTATGTATAACTCAACAATACTGGTTTGGATAACTCAACATAGAACAAGGACTTTGAAATAATCTATATTCCGCTAGAATCAGTACAAATTATTTATTGGGCATATACACAAAGTTTTTGGCAGCTACAGTAAAGAAGACGTCAACAATGATCCGTATGAAGTTCATTAATATATTCAGGCGTCGGAGGAATAAGGTTGGAGTCATTCAAAGTAGTTATCAAGATCATTGTGAAGACCTCAAGGATTTTATGTGAAGTTGGTTATATTTGGTTGAAGACTTAACAGTTGTTTGTACGGGTATAATACGAAGGCCTAAGAGTGGAACTAGTCGTCCGTGAACCAGACCCTTGCACTAGACGTCAGTGATCCGTGAAAGGAAACAGAGTATTATTTTTAGAAATACTGTTAAGTGGTTTTTGTACTCGAGAGGACTGAAAATATTTTAAAGTGCAAAGACTAGGAGATTAGAAGGCTTGGAGATACAAAGGACTACAGCCCAAGAATTTACAAGATTTATTTAATCAATGGCTAATATTTTTTAATGAATAACTGGAAATCAATTTATTTATTTATTTAATTTTTCATCAATAATTGATTTTGGATAAATAAATTAATATTTGATTTTTTGTTAAATGAATAAATTAAATACAATTCATTTATTTATTTAATTTAAATCAGTAATTATTTTATTTTTCTCAACTCACATATTGAATGCATGCAGACGTACTGTTAGTAAATTAAATAAAAGAAACCAGTCGAACACAATTTGCTAATGTAAAAGAAAAGAACCAAATGGCACGGTGTTGTTTTTGTTTTGTGTTGAGTGGAAAAGCGCGTGTGCGCGCAACATGCATGGACTCCACACTATTTTTCTTAATGGCATGACAACACGTGCACTCGACTCTCTGCCTTATTTTTTGAACTCATGCGTGGCTCACACATTAGGCTACTTTGGTTGTTGATTCGGCGCGTGATCTGCAACCCTCGAGACCATGTGATCACAGAAGGCAAATTGACATGCATGAATTGGTTGGCGAGCAAATGTAATTCTCCAAGTGAAAGCAAGTCGCAACTAACTTAATTATCCGAAGGCAACAACTACACTGGACCAGTCGCAAGTTAGGAAATCATGTAATTTTTCTAAGGCATGTGCAAGGAAGTTATAGGTCACAAGTAAAATAAGTGCAGCTAGTGGTCGCAAGTTACAATTATATTTGTAAGCTATACATTTAATATTCTTGGTCCCGTGCAACCACGTAGTCATATTCTCTGCAACACCCCCAAATCTGGGGTCGGAGATCCGGGTTGTCACGAGTTTCATTTCCCTTAATAACACTTAATCTTAATAAACAACCATCTACTATGTACTGTGACCCCACAAAATACACACACACACACCACAAGTTATAGTCTCAGAGATGAATACTAAAAATAACACAAGTCATTTTATTCCATAATTATAAGTCATTACACCTCAAAAGGGGTTTCTGAATAAATTTACATATTCTTTGCCATTATTACAATTCATAAATATACATAAGTCTGGTACATCAACAGTAGCCTATTGGTAGTTCCGACCTCAGCTACAGCGGCATCAACGCCTACAGGAAACTGCGGCTATCCGCTCGCAAATTGGGAGCTTGGTCCTGTTCATCATATCTAGCTGTTGTTGTGTGATGAAGAAAGAAAGCAAGGGTGAGCAAAACAGCTCACCAAAATAACATGAATAGTAATTAACAATATATGAGCCTTCTCATAATACTCAAGAAAGTCTTGGTCAAGAAGAATTGAACCAAGTTTGATATCTTAATACGACGAAGTCGCAAAATATTCAGTATATATATACATATATACTTTTCAAAATCCTTGAAATCCTCTGACATGTATAATATACATAGAGTTCCAGTTTATAACTGTATAAAAATATCATTGCAAGGTGATCTCATATATCTAACCTCGTCTCAAAGTTTTTCTGAAAATCTTTGTCATGCATAAGATATTCATTGACCAGATATAGATTGAAAAGATAAAGTTACAAGATACTCCAATATACTTATATCTTTTCCGAATACTACTTGAACTACCACCGTTCAAGGTATAATCAGTTTCAAAAGTTTATCACATAGATGAGACTACAAGATAAGACTTGAATAGATTCAATCTTTGAAATATCATTATAAAGAATGAAGTTCGATACTTCATTAAGTTCCGATATATATATACACCTATATATGTATTATACTCGGGAACATCGACTCCTGGTTTAGAAAAATGTTCACCTTCGGGTCTCCTATACTAAGGGTATTCGCCACTACTGCTTATCCCTAGCATAGGTATTATGCAGTTTATAAGCATTTGAATTGATAATAAAATATTAAGATTTCACAACATGCATATATATACCATATCAACATGCTCCAATATATCGCAAGATTTGCTAATAACAGTCATGTACTTATCACAAGATAATGCATATATATATTTACATTATAACAACAGTATAACGGGTAGAAAACTTGCCTGAGTGTTCTGGGGTAGACTTAAGCTTAGAGTGGGTCCGGTAACCTATGAACAACAACATAAGCCGGAATTAGACCATGGTCGCTTAAGAATCTAGTCAAAACTCACTCATACCCTAACGGTCGCTTATACGCTTAACGATTTGCGTTAATCGCTCGCGTACCCTCCGCTCCACTAATTTTAATAAATTAACCGTTACGAATTTTAAGGTGACTCTTTTGCGAGAATTTTACTAACTACCTTATTCACTTGACATAATTCTCTCGTGTTTCGATTAATCATTTAAGGGTCTCAATTATGGTCTCAAAGTTACTCGAGGTTTCGGGGTTCGCTCGCGAAACGCCGTTACTTAAAATGGTCGTTTCTCATCGCTCGTAACTCGGATTTAGGCGAACGACATATCAAAACGAAGCTCGTAACATGAACTATCTAAAAATGGCAAAGGTCATAATCTTACAGTGAGTTCAGGGGTCCTAAAGTTAATCACAAAAATAGTTAAGGAAAATCGGGCATTATGACAGCTAGAACTTAGCGATTTCCAATATTTTTACCACTCCAAATCAATCCCTTCCAACTACAATCCATCCACAACTTGAAGATTCAAATATAGGCTACTGATATTAGCCAAAACAAGGTCAAGAATATTATTCCAATTCAACATTATACCATCTCCATAATCAACTAATCTACTTAACAACCAAAGTTCAATTCAAACTTAATCATTCAAACAACTACTTATCCATCCAAACCATCCCAAAATTCAAGCAAGAAACTTAGTATTTAAAGGTCCAGAAGTTTTATTCCTTTATTTGTGAGGGGAAAGTTGCTAGGAAGCCTTAAAACCTTGATTAATCCTTATACAAGCTTGGATCTCACAACCAATCAAGAAAACACAAAGTTAGATTTTGAAGTTTCTAAAATTCCGATTTAAAGAACTGCAAAAATGAGGGTCTTACCATGCTTATTTGGACGATACTTGTGAACAAGAGTTGTAGTCCATCTCAATACCTTTCCAACGAGCTATAGAACACAACATTTGAGTGAGTATTGAAGGAGATATGGCAGTTTGAAGTTGCTGGGTTTGTTTTGGCCGAGAGCTTTCTTCTTGGAAGGCAAAGTCAACTTCCAATTTTGTTTGTTATGATTTTGCTTGGTTGCTTCTCTTGCTTTGTTAATTAAAATTTTACCATGGTAAATAATACTGGGCTCACATTCAACCAACTAAACATATCCATTTGTCATGCTTATGTCATCTTGATTGTGTCATCTTGTTTGTGTCATCTTTTAACACATGTCTCTTCCTTGTGGTTTGATGATGTCATACTCCTTGGCTTCTTGTACAAGATTGTCTCTTGATCGTTCATTTATTTTACGGTTCGCTTAACTTTCGTTTCCATTCATCGTTTGAAGGATCATATCCGGGATCTTATTACTTGGGTTCCCCTAAACCTTTCTCAATATCTTAAATTCCTTTTTTTTATCCTCTCTTATAATCCTTGAATTTAAATCCTTTTAATCATGTTACCTTATACTCAATTCTTTCGGTATCTGGTGGATTTTCGGGAAAAAATCAAAGTGTCCGGATCCGAATTCTAACGACCCCTACATACACTCATTTACTTAATGGAATACTAATACGGTCTTAGAATTTCCATAACAGTACTCCTATATAGTGTGGTCTGATAATTTTCCTTAATCAGCATAATCAACAAAAGTTACTATTCATCAGTATCTCATAAATTCCAAAATTTGGGGTTATTACAGTCTCCCCTCCTTAAAAGGATTCCGTCCCGGAATTAGATAGAAAATGAATAGGGATACTTTTCTAGCATTGCACTTTCTAGCTCAAGTCAATTATTCCCACATTGTGGTTTTCACAAAAAAAACCTAACTAGTGTGATAACCCCGTTGCTAAGCACTTGCTCCTTTCAATCCATAACCCTTACCGGTTGCTCCATATAGGTCAAGTTTGGTTGCGTGCCTATGCGCTCGTATTCCCTTATATGTCTGACATTCGGATTATCCTTCCTTAATATTGATATGTGGAACATGTTATGGACTTGCTGCAGGTTCCGGGGTAGGGCCAGTTCATTTGACAACTTCCCAATACATCTTAATATAGCCAAGGGTCCAACAAATCGTGGACTTAGCTTTCCTTCCATTCCGAACCTCATCAATCCTCTCCAAGGGAATACCTTTAACAATAATAGGTTCCCTACTTCATACTCTTTGTCCTTTCGTTGTCAAATCAGCTTACTTTTTATGTCCATCTTGGGCTACTACCAGCCGTCCTTTGATTAGATCTATTATATCCTTGGTCCTTTGGACCACTGCTGGTCCGAGCATCTTGCGCTCTACAACTTCATCCTAACATAAGGGAGATCGACATTGTCTTCCCTCAAGGGTCTCATAAGGCGACATCTCGATACTGACATGCGATCTATTGTCGTAAGAAAACTCAATCTGTGTTAAGTGATCATTCCAAATTCTTTCAAGTCTATTGCACAGACTCTCATCATAGCTTCTAGCATTATAGTTTTTGCTTCTCAATACCCACTCTTTTCTAGTTCGTAATCAATACTATCTCCCGTACCTAATATTATACTGGTTACACTTTTGCTCGTTAGCGTTGTATAACCTTTTAATAACCGCGTCAACCTTAGTATCACGAACGCGTTAGATTCGAAATACCACCGTACTGATACTACTTCCTTTCTAGATGCTTCTATCTTCGAAAGCTTGATCCATCATATAGAAGTAAAAGTATTTATTGAGAGATCACTATGATCATGAACACTTGTTACATCGCATAGTTAGTACAAAAGATGGCCAGCCTTTAGTACTTGACAAGCAATTAAACAACATGTGGTATCCTACTAGGCTTCTATCACACAGATAGATAGTCATTCGGCAATACCTCCCCTTCTGGAAGGGTTGTTCTTCTCAGTTTACATGAAATGAAAAGGAGAGAAAAGAACGAATTGAAGAGAATTGTATAAAAAAAATTACTGCCACAAAATATCTGCCATGGAATCTACCTCTGAACTATAGAGGTTTTTCATAGGAGAATAAAACATAAATGTATATATATCAACATTAAGTATTATAGCATCGCATTTCACATGCTTAAATATTTTTGCTATTCTGCCCATCATTCTATGGACCCATGCTCTTGCTCGAGCTTATAAACAATCACCGTTGAAACTCCCTCGACAACGAAAATCGAATCTGGGATTTCATTCTAGACATCATCGATACTAGAATTCTACGCTTTCCCCACAACCTTCCTCGTATAGTAATATGATTCTCTGTCGATAAGAAAGAATAAATATTCAATAGGTAGATAATCTACTGGTTAGTCTATCAATGATAACTTATATTTCACCACGACCCGATTAGTGGTACTCAATCTCAATATCCATTACAATACAACCCTCCCGGTTGTTATCATCTCATTATTCGCAGAATCATTGCTGCATTACTATAGTCCACCGTGGACCTACGGTAGTCATTCGTTTTCCTTGAAATCTTAATATCGAACCATACAGAGTCCATACCTGTCATATCAAATTCTTCTAAGGAGCTAACATAATCACCATTCATGATTCATGAAGAACACTCCTGATCCTGACGTACATACAGGACATGAAGCAGATAATATTGCAGAAGAGCTTTAATGAAAGCAATGATAGCAGGCTAATACCATTATTAACCATATGTCTTTATTAGAAGACATGAAGCTCCAAGGTTCATTTAGTCCTTTCGTAACATGATCCTGGCTTATCTCAAAATAGGACCATCTAAGATAGGTAGCCCGCTCACAGCGCTACAAGAATTAAATCTTTACCAAACTATTATTACGGTTGTGTATTGCACCATCATCAGAAGGAATGTCAATCTTTCACACCATTATACAACCTTCACGGCTTTAACCATCATCACTGTATTCCTCTGGCATGAGCGCCTATAATTGCTCTCTTACACTTAGAGTGGTGGCCACCTTATTGGCCTTTCCTGATAGTAATAGTTCCTTATAATCAATGTCTTTTAACCACCTTCAACTAAATTTTCTACCTCATTTCTAATTACTAGTTATGTGAAAATGCTCTTCCTTACGCTTTGGTGAGAAAAAAAATCACCATTTTTTCAAAAGTTATTGCCTCGTTCTTTAGAGGTTAACATTGTCACGAATGACTCTCGATCATACTTAGGACGTATTTTATCTTAGGTCCTAATTGCCTTAAACAATTTCGACCTTTACTGGTTCGATCCATACTTTCTTATGGTTTAACACGTGCCCCACTTGGCATTATTATTATTACGTCATATTTCCTTTACCAAATTTTCTATTTGTAAAAACTTAAATATCACCACTCTTTTTGTAACTTCTCCAAGGTTATTCTTAAAGCATTCCTCCTGTACTCCCTAGATATAGGGCACATCAAGATACCATTTACTAATACTAGAATCATTGTCTATATAGTTCTGAAAAACTTTCTCCACTAATCTTTAAAGATTGTTGTTACTTTAATCCTTTCCAATTCATACTGTCAAAACTCATACTGTCCCTATTAAGGGTGAAATGCCAACCTTTATTCATTCCCCTAGGATTCATCTTATGTTACCGAGGTTCTATCCTTAATTCCACCTTTAAAAAGGTACATGCATCCTTCCATGGATAAATCAAGTCATATATCCTTGATAGATTATCTTATTTAATCATTCCCATCTCGATAGTCTATACCAAATTTCACAATAACATCCTTATTCAAAATAAGGTCAATCAATATGGCCTCCAAAAGATAACAACGGTTATCCGCTTTTCTTGCCTGATTTAGTAATGATAACAGGGATGTTCTAGAAGATATTGGTCGTGTTCAACGTGAACTTTTTAGTTCTAACTACTCATTTACCTCTTTATTTATCTCAACAGTCATCTTAATGTTGGGATACCATTTATACCTGGCGTCCCCCTTTTTGGGTATCAATTCACATGCGTTACTTACACTTCACATTCTTGAAGGTCACTTCCTTCATCCAATTTCCTAATTTCTTACTTTCTTGTCTCCTCAGTCTATTCGCGTCTCATTATTTATCCTTCGAACTATCTCAAGGTTTCCTCGAATCCTCCCAACTTAAAGGGGATAAAATATATGTATCTCTTATGCCTTCAACCGTCAACTTTAACTCATGGTGAATCACCCTCATCCTGATGATCATATACATTTCTATTTCTATTACTATGAGTCTTTAGGGTTTCCTCATACCCAACTCCCTTATCATTCCTCAAACTCTATTGCCTTTATATTCCTTTCCACTTCAGTTTCTTTTTATTTTCCTTTCTCTTACAATCATTTCATGAACCCACTAATTATTGACTTCAAACATCACGTCGTTCTGGGATTCTTGTCCTCCAAATGAATCTTGACAACTTTTACAACTTAGATTCACAATTTATCATACTCGTCTGCCTTTGTTCTGGCTTTAAAGCTTTTACATTATCTCTATAACCTTGGAAAGTACTTTCCCAAAAATAATTGACTGAACTTTAATCGGTTTATTATAACCTCTGGCCCCGTGTCTTTCTTGGTCTTTCACCAACGGGTGGCCTCTCTCTTAGGAGGGTAAGTGACAAAAACAGTCTTTTGTGATTCTTCAATCATTTAGAATCTCAAATGATTCCTATATTTCCTTTAGCCAGACTCTTGCCTCGACTGGGTCAGCTTGTTCCTTGGAACTCTGAGAGCTTAGCGACTTAAAGGTCCTGAAAAAAATTCTCACCACATTGTTTTCTTAGGGTGGTGGTTGGGGATAATAGTCTAAGTTTTGTTTAGAAAGGTCCATAAATTGTCGTATAGGAGTACCGTCTCGGGTCTCCTTTCCTTACTCGACTTCTGTTTCCTTAGTCTGAACGTTCCCTCCTCCTCCCCATAATCGGGGTCATCCTACATATTTTAAATCCTCATTTTCCACTTCATTATGTTATGGGTTCCTTCTATCTTGATGGCGACCTCCCTGACTATCACGTTCAGGGTTTGCTCTAAATTTTATTCCTCAAACTAGGGCTTTCATCTAAGATCTCATCTTTAAGCTCTTGAACATTTGGAACCCAAATTCTGTAGGAACACCTCATTATTCCGTTATCATCTTTCTCGGTATTAATCTCTTCTCCAGTCATTGGCTCTCTGCCTTCATTCATCAATTTTTCTTGGCACAATATGATCTTTTTCAATAATTCGGGCTGTATTACAATCTCAAACAACTTTTCGGTACCGGCTCCGGTTACCTTCACTTCTATTTCCATTTTCTCGTAATCTCTTACCAATTCTTTCGAAGACATTATCATCTTGAGTCTCTCCTTTCTACTAAGGGCGTTGGCCACCACATTAGCTTTCCCTGGATGATAAAGAACCTCATAATCGTAATCCTTGATTAGCTCTAACCACCTCCTCCGGTGCATTTTGAGCTCTTTTTGTGTGAAAATATATCTAAGCTCTTGGGGTTAGCGTAAACCTCGCACTTCTCTCCATAAAAGTAGTGCCTCAAATATTTAGGGAAAAACTATTACCGTGAGCCCAAGATCATGGGTGGGATATCGAATTTTATATTCCCTTAATTGTCTTGACGTGTACGCGATTACCTTACCGTCTTGCATAAGCACCCTAAGCCCTTGTGCGAAGTGTAATAACCCCAAAAAATTTGGACTTTTTATAAACCTTATGAATAGTGATTTTGTTGAATAAGAAAACTTTTCATGCCTCACTTTGTAGAGGTTCTTTTATTGTTATTCTGAGATCTTATTAGTACTCTATATGGTATATACGTGTATGTAAAGATCGTCAGAATCCAAATTCGAACACTTTGATTTTTCCCGAAAATCTACCAGATACCGAAAGAATTGAGTATAAGGTAATAGGATAAAAAGGATTTAAATTCAAGGATTATAAGAGGGGATTATAAAAAGGAATATAATGTATTGAGAAAGGTTAAGGGAACCCAAGTAATAAGATCCCGGGTATGATCCCTCAAACGATAAACGAGAACGAAAGTTAAGCGAACCGTATAACAGATCAGCGATCATTAGCCAAGTGATTAGGAGTTAATCAAAGGGGTTAGTGGATGATGATGTCATCACACCAACAAGAGAAGGACAAGTGTAACAAGATGACATAGAAGGATGACATAAGCATGACCAAAAAGGAAAGGAATTGTTGGTTGATTTTAAGCAATTCATTTTTTTACCATGGTAAAAGGTTAATTAACAAAACAAAAAGGGAAAGCAACCAAGCAAACATCATCTTCTCCCCCCTCATTCTTTGTTCTCGGCTTTTCCATGAAAAGAAAAGGAGAAATTTTCAAAACTCAAGCTACACACCTTCAAAAATTAAGAGGTTTGTTTCCTTAGCTTCCATAATTCATGACTTAATTATGTTATGAGTTTGAAGACAAGATTCCAAGGTTTACTAAGCTAATCAATTCATCAAAGTTCTTGGTGAATAGTGTTTTCAAGAAACTAACTTTGTGTTTTCTTACGTTTTCTTCAAGATCCAAGCTTAGTAGAGATAGTTAGGGGTTACTTAAGGCTTCTTAAGTGATTCTCCACTCTCCAAGGAAGGTATAACTTCTCAAACCCTTAATCTTAAGTATTGTTGGTTTGGATTTCATAATGTTTAGATGATGGGTTAAGTGTAATGGGTGTGTACTCATGTTTAGAGCTTGTTATGAGTAGTATAGTTCATGAGAAGCATGGTTATTGAAAATTTAGAGATTGGTTGGTTTTGTAATGTTTTTGGAATGGTAAATCTTGATTACTAGTTATTGAACTTAAGTAAGCTCTTAGTTCATGATTGAGAAGTAGTATAAATTGGAAATCTTGAGTTGTTGGGGCTTTTGAAGTAAAGAATGGATGAAGTTTGGTTGTAGTGGTGATTGTGGGTTGAATTCTGAATTGATTGGAATGGTTTAAATTTGGTAATCGCGTAAACATAGTCGTCGTAATGCCCGATTTACCCTAGACTGCTTTTGTTTTTAACATTAGCACCCGTGAACTCACTATTAGGTTTTGACCATTGCCATGATTAGATATTTAATGTTACGAGCTTCGTTTTGATATGTGGTTCTCTTGAATCCGATGTACGGTTTAGGAGAAACGACCGTTTTAAGTAACGGTATTTCGCGAACGAACCATTACCCCTCACCTTACTTTGAAACCTTGGTTAAGGCCCTTAAATGAATAATTGGAGTATGAAACAATTATTTAAAGTGGAATAGGTAGTTGGTAGGGTATTCGCGAAAGCTTCGCCTTAAAATTTATAACGGTTAATTTATTAAAAATAGTGGAGCTGAGGGTACTCGAACGACTTATGTGATTTGTTAAGCGTAAAAATGACCATAAGCAAACATTAGGGTTCAATTGGTTAAAGTCTAGTTTCTTAAGCGACCGTGGTTTAATTCCGGCTTATGTTGTTGTTCATAGGTTACCGGACCCACTCTAAGCTTAAGTCTAACCGGGAACACTCAGGCAAGTTTTCTACCCGTTATACTGTTGTTGTGATGTATATATGTATATGCATTATCTTATGATAGATGCATGACGGTTAATTAGCAAATCTTGCGATATATTGGAGCATGCTGATATGGTTTATATGCATGTCTGTTTCGTAATCTTGATATCTATCTGTTAATTCCAATGCTTATAATTGCATAATACCCATGCTAGAGATAAGCAGTAGTTGCGTATACCCTTAGTATAGGGGACCCAAAGGCGAACATTTTCTAAAACCGGGAGTCGATGTTCCCGAGTATATTATATATATTTATATATATATATATAAATATAGTTTTCAAAACTATTAATCGAATAAGGTTTATTCGATAAGTTTATTTTTATTAATGAATATTACTTTGAATATTCATTCGAGGACTTATGACTCAGTTTATTTTATTTAATGAATATTATCTTGAATATTCATTCGAGGACTTATGACTCTGTTTATTCTATTTAATGAATATTATTTTGAATATTCATTCGAGGACTTATGACTCCGCTTATTTACTAAATAATATTCTTTATTTTATTAAAGAATAATGTGTCACACCCCCAACTTAAACAGCAAAATTAATATAGCTATTACAATATTTTAAATGAAGAATAAACAACCAACTCCAAGATTTTTCAGTTTAGGGTTTGGAACAGCCCAACACTACCAACTATTACATCTGATTACAAATACCGAGTCCTCACACAACTATTATTACTTATTCTACCTGCGCTCGAACATAAGCATCAGCATCACAGGTCTTACGGGCAGTCTGCTTGAATCTAACCATAGCTGCTAGCTGTAATATCAGGGTAAAGCAAGAAGTGAGCCAAATGCTCAACAAGTGCTAACAGTACGACACAAAACATAAATTGAGATATACTTTTAAGAATGATAATGGAAAGACATAACCAAGGGTAACGAGAGATAAAAACTATGTGAGATGGCATCATTTTGCTTGCATCAAAACAATTTTAAAATCATGTCTTAATCAAAATCATTTTATGACGCTACGGATTACAGCCGGTGATCAGCCGCGAACTAATCCCGAACCTCGCTGGGTTCTAAAACATTAATGGGAATCCCTAGGCAACTTTTAAGCCTAATATAAGTGCTGAAAGGACTCGCGTCTCAGTCCAGATCCACCATTCAAAGAAAACATTTATCCCCCTTTGGGACTGAAAACCCATATTTTATTTATTTCAAAAGCTGATGCCGAATTGTAACAAAATCTCTTTTAACAGTAAACATTTTTATTAAGGAATTATAGATCAACTCGAAACACGGGAAACAAGGTACTGAATATCAGAACCATGATTCACAAAACTATTCTCTATTCAAGTAATTGAATGGTATTCATATATCAAAGATTGGACAAGAGGATTTAGTGAGGCTAATGGATAATATGAAGGGTAATGCCAATTTGGGCTCAAAGCAATGGTTTCTTATCAAGGTTCAAGTGCTGGATCATCAAGAATGTAAGCTTTATGAATACTAAGGGTGTTAAGGTATGAAGAAATGATTTTTAGCTCAGGATATATCAGAATTGACAAGCTTTAGGATAAGAAAGAGGGGTATCAATCAATTAGAGACAACTTTGATAAATATTTGGCTTTCAGGTATCAAGGTAAGGTTCTATAGGGATTCAAGTATCAGGATGAGATATCAATACTTAGGAATCATCAGCATGTTAATCAAGAGGATCAATCAAGTAATATAACAACTCTTTATTTAATCATGGCATTTAACTATCATGAAAAGACTTTTGAACGACTTGCAATACATAGTCGAGGGTTCATGGCATCTCTATGAAACTCAAGGATAAACAAAAGATACGCTTGATTTAAATATGTCAAAATGACTCAGGATAATTGCATCGATATATATATGAACTGTTTATAGTAAATATGAAGGTCAAGTTGAATCACTTGCCTTGAGATAGGCTGGTCTGGTCTGACTGGTAGGAGCAACTGGAGCTTCACTCGACTTTTATGGCAAGTTTTCCCTCATCTCGAGATCCTACATAAATAATAATAATCCTCATTATAATATATTCTTACCATCTTAACCTATTTACAACTCAAAATTAAACACGGATGGCACTTAGGCCTATATGCACTTAATTTATATTCACCTTTAAATTATAATTGCACACACATAGCCACATATTCACATATCATATATTAACACCAAATAACACCATATATACCATAATGCAACACTAGGCTTGGATGATCTCGACTCACCACTTTAAGTCACTTGGTCGCTAAACTAGACAAGGTCTTCTAATTTTGGCTTCCTAACTCGATGTGCCTTTCCTAAATTATCCAAAACCTATTGACCCTCACTTGTGCCTTTTGCTCTACTGACCTTATACTATCTTACAATTATGGTGGTCGACCTAATACTCACTTCTAAGTGTTCTAAAACTATGTGATAAGTGATAGTGCTCACTGGTGCAAATTTCAGAATGACAACTATGGTTTCTTGAGTACATTAGACACTCTTAAACTACAAGTTTTACTTCAAAACTTTTACACAAGACTCTCCTGACCTAAGGGCATCTCACAAACTTGATGTGGCTCAAGGGCCTGGCTTGGGCCTTCTTGGGCCTAAGCTAAAAGTCCAAGGTTCCCCTGTTTTTCTGGGCAGAAAATGCCCTGACTTGAATTAACTTGTGACACCTGGTTCTAACTCATATCCTATGAAATATGATTGGAAACACTTCTCTAACACTCCCTCTAACTAAGGCCCAATTGGGCCTATTGAGGGCCTACCCATGACATGGTCAAATCTCCCTATTTCTAAGTTGCAACAAAACTGTCCCCTGCTGGACAGATTTTGTGATTCTACTTGTGCACCTAACCAAATGACATGCAAACCTCCAACCAACTCATAAAACCTTTTATATACTCCCAATACTAACTTCTGGTAGCTTGGGCCTCAAAGTGCACACCAATGACATGGTCAAAACTCAATCTAAACCTCAGGGTGCTATACTGATTTTTCTGCAGAAACTATAACTCTCATTTTCTAAGATTTTGACTTGACAAACTCAACTAACAACAACTCAATACTTAAACCAAGAATTATACATGGTAATCTACTGAAATAACTCCCTTATTCTCAAAATAAACTTGGGTGAGATCATCCATGCCCAAAAACAACAACATGCAACTAAATATATAACATGCAACTCATGGAAAGCACATAACAAGATTTCGGCTAGGCATAAAGTTTTAAATGCTTGCAAAATCGACTTGCACCTAATACTCATCCTTAATAATCATGAAATATAACTTCTTTTAAGTATTAATAAGAAATTTATCATGAAAACAATCTATTTTAAGCACACATATTTCGAATTTATAGATTTTTAAACATAACTACATGATTTCGAAAAGAGTAGCATGCAAAACATGGTTGATCATCATTTTAATATCTTAAAACTAACATGCATGGCTAAACATAAATATATAATGAAATTTCAGTAGCATGCAAAGGATTTTAAAGCATGATATCTCCATAAAACACTTAGTTAGTACATATACATAATATATCTCATAGAGAGCTCTTGAATTCACAAGAATCAAGAGTTTCTCTTTGGAGATCACATAAGAACTACACATGCATCCATGGAACTTCAACTTCCAAGTCACAAAACACTTGGAAAGTATATAAGATGAATGTAGGTAAAAGATTTACACTTGGGAAGATGAAGAATGAATTAAAAAATGGAAGGGGGTGGGGGATTTTGGCCTTCGGTCGAGAGCAAGGTGGGAGGGGGAAAAGGAGAGAAATTTGTGGTGTGTTGGAGTGTGGAATGAGAATGACTTCTCCCACTTTAATTTCTTTGTTTTATGCTATTTGGTTTACAAATGATGAGTGGAAGTGAGAACTTACAAAAATGTCCCTTGGTTAAAGTTAGGCCATTTTGCATGCAAGGCTAAGGTAGTAATTTGGTAATAATCAAATGAGTTAGTGGGGTTGGAAAAGTCTTGTTTGCCCTTTGAGAGAATAGAAGGGTGATTTGCATGCGTGGTCTCTTATGTAATTTGATAAATATGACAACTAAAATTTACAATGATTTATTTTTATAAAATAAAATACAAGTTCAAAAATTATAAAATTTATATCATAAAATAACTTGGATTTTTAGAGACTTTATAAAATCATTTTCAAAATTTGTGAACAAAATACCTTTTAAAAGAAAATTTTTCCAAAGCTTAGAATATTCCTTATAAATCAAAATAAAGAAATTAAATAAACTCTTGCTTTGAAAAATCATATACTACACAAAGCAAATTTATAATGCAGAAACTTTCACTCACACTAGCGTACAATCATTGAATATATTTTCATTTGACTTTAATATTATACCCAATCCACAAATAATATTACATAAAATGCCGGTCGTAACATCCTCTCCCCCTTAAGGGATTCTGTCCCCAGAATCTAAGAGAAAAGATGAGGATGCCGGGAACGCATATCAGACTCTAACTCCCAAGTCGACTCTTCGACCTTAGGGTTCCTCCAAAGTACTTTTACTAACTTTACTGACTTATTTCTAAGACTCTTTACTAGCCAGTCGAGTATTTTAACCGGTTGCTCCACAAATGACAGGTCTGCCTGAATTTCTACAGGTTCATATTCTATCACATGGCTAGCGTCAGGATTGTACTTCTTAAGCAACGACACATGGAACACATTATGCACATGCCGATATTGAGGTGGTAAGGCCAACTCGTAGGCCACCTTTCCCACTTGACTCAAAATCTCAAAAGGACCTATGTATCTAGGTGCTAACTTCCCTTTCTTGCCAAATCTTATCAACCCTTTTCTAGGTGACACTTTCAGCAACACAGCTTCGCCAATTTGGAATTGAACGTCCTTACGCGCTGGATCCGCATACTTCCTCTGTCTATCTTGAGCAGCAAGCAACCTTTTCTGAATTAACTTGACCGAGTCATGCAACTGTTGTACCAAATCCGAGCCGAGAATTCTTCCTTCTCCTACTTCATCCCAACTTGTTGGTGATCTATATTTTCGCCCGTACAAAGCTTCGTATGGTGGCATGCCGATACTGGAATGATAGCTGTTGTTGTAAGAGAATTCAATCAACGGCAAATGGTCGTCCCAACTTCCTGCAAAATCGATTGCACAACTGCGCAATATATCTTCAATTGTTTGAATTGTCCTTTCACTCTGGCCATCAGTCTGCGGGTGGTACGCCGTGCTCATATTCAAATTCGTGCCAAGACATTCCTGAAATTGCTTCCAGAATCTCGAGTTAAATCGGGGATCTCTGTCTGAAACTATTGATACGGGTACTCCATGCCTTAGTACGATTTCGCGCACATACAGATGAACCAACTTGTCCAGTGACGACTTCTCATTTATTGGAAGGAAATGCGCCGACTTCGTAAGACGATCAACTATAACCCATATTGCGTCATGTCCGGATTTCGTTCGCGGTAGTCCTACTATAAAGTCCATAGCGATATTTTCCTATTTCCATTGTGGAATCTTCAGGGGCTGAATTAATCCGCTTGGTCGTTGATGTTCTGCCTTTACTTTCTGACAAGTATAGCACTTCGCAACCCATTCTTCCACGTCTCGCTTCATATTTGGCCACCAAAAGTTCTTCTTTAAGTCTCGATGCATCTTGGTGCTTCCCAGGTGGATTGAAAATTTCGAATTGTGGGCTTCATGGAGGATCTCATTCTTTAATTCAGGTACATGGGGAATCCATATTCTGGATGAAAACCTTAGTATCCCTTGCTCATCCCTTTGAGTATTAATCTCCTCTCCAGATAACTGATTCTTCTCTTTTTCCATTACTTCCTCTTGACACTTCTTTATCTTTTCCACTAGTGTTAGCTGAAAGGTCATTGCACGACAAACTTCCTCGACTTTTCCATAAGCACAAAGTTCCAATTCTAATTTTTCGATTTCTTCAGATAACTCTTTTGATGTTATCATCATATTCAATCTCTCCTTCCTACTCAGAGCATCGGCCACTACGTTCGCCTTTCCAGGATGATAATTTATCGAGCAGTCATAGTCCTTGATCAATTCCAGCCATCTCCTCTGCCTCATATTGAGCTCTTTCTGAGTAAAAATGTACTTTAAACTCTTGTGATCCGTGTAGATTTCACACTTCTCTCCATAGAGGTAATGTCTCCAGATCTTGAGTGCGAACACTATGGCGGCCAGTTCCAAGTCATGCGTCGGGTACTTTAACTCATGCGGCTTCAACTGTCTTGACGCATATGCGATCACTTTACTGTGTTGCATCAACACACAACCCAAACCCTTATGTGAAGCGTCACTGAATATTACAAAATTCCCTTGATCATCTGGTAGTACCAACACCGGAGCTGTTACCAACTTCTGCTTTAATTCTTGAAAGCTATCTTCACATTCTGCACTCCATTCAAACTTTTGATTCTTTCTGGTTAACTTGGTCAATGGCGTGGCAATCTTCGAGAAATCCTTGACGAATCTTCTATAGTATCCGGCCAATCCTAGAAAACTTCGCACTTCCGTAGGAGTCTTTGGCCTCTCCCAACTCATAACTGCCTCAATCTTTGCCGGATCCTCTTTAACTCCCTCATTTCCAATAACATGCCCCAAAAATTGAACTTCCTTTAACCAAAACTCACATTTGGTGAACTTGGCATACAACTTCTCTTGTCGGAGTATCTCCAAGGCTATCCAGAGGTGCTGCTTATGTTCTTCTTCCGACTTAGAATAAATAAGGATGTCATCAATAAATACAACGACAAATTTGTCTAAATACTTCTTAAATACTCGATTCATCAGATCCATAAATGCAGCCGGAGCGTTGGTCAATCCAAACGGCATTACTAGGAATTCATAATGCCCATATCTGGTCCTGAATGTGGTCTTAGGAATATCTTCTTCTTTGATCTTTAATTGATGGTATCCCGATCTCAAATCAATCTTCAAAAAGCATTTTGCTCCCTTCAACTGATCAAAAAGGTCATCTATCCTTGGTAGCGGGTAGCGGTTCTTGATCGTCACCTTATTCAACTCCCGGTAATCTATGCATAGACGCATACTCCCATCTTTCTTCTTTACAAACAGAACAGGTGCTCCCCATGGCGACGTACTTGGTCGTATCACTCCTTTATCCAATAATTCTTGTAGCTGGCTCGCCAACTCTTTCATTTCTGCTGGTGCCATCCTATATGGGGCCTTTGAAACTGGTTCCGTGCCTGGAGCAAGGTTGATCTCAAACTCAATTTGTCGATCTGGTGGTAAGCCTGGTAGTTCGTCGGGAAACACATCGGGGAACTCACTAACTACAGGAATATCTTCCATGCTGAGGCTGCCTCTCTCTGAATCCACTACATATGCTAGGAACGACTCACAACCTTTTCTAAGCAACTTCTTAGCCTGAACGATTGTAAGAAATAGTTGCTCTTGCCTCTGCCCCTTAAATACTACCTTCTCTCGACTCTTCATCTTTAAATACACTCTCTTGGTCTTACAATTAATCTGAGCGCTATTCTCTCCTAACCAATCCATTCCTAAAATTATGTCAAACTCTCCCAACTTGAAGAGTATTAAGTCGGCTGAAAACTTATATCCCAAAATATCGGTCTCACACTTTGGACAAAATTGATTCACAGGAATCTTCTCTTGGTTCACAATTACCATATTTACTACCTCACTCATAATCATTTTCTCACATTGAAGCTTATCAACAAAAGATTCTGATATGAAAGATCTTGTTGCTCCCGAATCAATCAATACTTTAGCTTTGACATTATTGAGTAAAAGTGTACCTGCTATCATCTCAGAATTTTGAACAACATCTTTCATCTTTAGATCAAATGTCCTTGCTGTTGCTTGTGGGGTTGGTGCGGGTGGTGGAGGTAATGCCAATACCTCAGCTGGCACGCTTGCACTGGTACTCGCCACGTTCATCAGAGCTTTGACTGGTCCTGTTACCTTACACTCCCTAGCCATGTGTCCAGTCTTCCCACACTTGTAGCACATAACTCCTGGCTTCGGCATCTTGCACTCATTTGCCAAATGTCCCTTCTGATTGCACCTATAACAGGTCATGCTCAGCTTATTACATACTCCGTGGTGCCTTCTTCCACAATGCTTGCATTCCGGTCTCTGGAACCTGTTTTCTCCAACTTGCCCTTGGCTTGCCTGGTTGTTTCCTTTTGATTCTTGCCTTTTGTCCAAATTTCCCTTCTTTTGAAAATTTCCGCCCTTCTGAAAACCAATCCTCTTTACATTCTGATCTTGCGAACTTCCAGCTTCAGACTTTTCTCCATAAAATGGAACCTTCCTCTTCTTGTTATCCCTCTCTTTCCTTGACTGTATCCCATTATTCTCAATCAGATCAGCTTTCTGTACTACTCCCGCATAAGTTTCAAGCTCAAATATAGCCACCCTATCTCTGATCCAAGGCTCCAATCCTTGCTGAAATTTCTTTGCTTTTTCCTCCTCAGTGCTGGTATACTTTGTCACAAACCTTGACAACTCAGTGAACTTCTTCTCATACTCCAATACAGTCATGTTCCCTTGCTTCAACTCAAGAAATTTTAGCTCCATCTGATTCTGCATGTACTTAGGGTAATACTTGTCTAGAAATAACTTTTTAAATCTCTCCCAAGAAACCTGCTGAGTGACTTCCATAGCCTTTACTGATTCCCACCAATAGATGACTTCTCCCTTCAAGAAGTAAGTAGCATACGGCGTCTTCTGATTGTCTCCTAACTGTACCAATTCAAAAGCCCTTTCCATCTCCTTGATCCATGTGTTAGCTATCACTGGATCAGTGGTATCATGAAATACAGGTGGATTCACATTCTGAAAAGCCTTGAAAGTGACAATTTGTCTAGGTGGTACCGGTGGTTCAGGTGGTTGGTGTGGCTCACGGTTATCTTGGTTTTCAATTCGTTGTTGAAGAGTTAGTTGTTGTTGAGCTATAACATTGGTTTGCTGTTGCAAGGTTTCCATTAGTCGAAGAATATTTGGGTCTGTGGTGAAGGTGGTTGTTGGGTTCTTCTTTTTGGGAGGCATGATCCTGAAATAAGAGTTGTGTCAAAACAGATATGAATGATAAAATGATTCGAGGGTATCGCATGGCATTCTCATTTTCATATGGGGTCAAGTTTCCAAATTAAGCAGATATGATGATAAAAACATAAAATAACAGTTGAGAGCAAATGGAACAATAGCACATAATTATTGAAATTTTAAAGGTCACAGTACATAGGATTAGGACATAGTCTGATTCTAGGAATAATAGGCTTATTTAAAGGAAAAACGGAAACAACTGGGGATTCCATAGAGTCTGATAGTACAACAACATGAAAGGTAAATGGAAAGAACTAAGGCTCCACTCCATCTGAACGGGGCTTGGTAGTCTTTTCCTCTCGAAACGTCTTCACAATGCTCTGGAGCTCATCCGCCACCATCTGAATGACATACTGGCTGGTACGGTCCCGGTGCGCTGGCATCTCCTCAAGCTTAGTGTTGACGTACTGAACCAAGGTCTCAAGTCTCGCAGTCATCTGCTCCTTGGGCTTCCCTTCGTAGTTTCGGTTATCCGGATACACGTTCTTCAGTTGGTCTATCAGTCGGTCGTACTTGCCCTGAAGCATCTCGAACTCGCGCCTCAACTCAGCATACACGGAGAAAGCAATGGTGTCGTCCGACCCAGAGGATGACGAGGAATGCGCCCTTTGCTGACAACCAATAAGAGGAGTATTAATAATAATTTACTTAACCTACTCTCTCACATAATATCTATAACCTACACACATATCCTATAACCTATTTGGGCTGTCCAGGGACTCTAAACCGTAGCTCTGATACCAAAAACCTATCACACCCCCAACTTAAACAGCAAAATAAATATAGCTATTACAATATTTTAAATGAAGAATACACAACCAACTCCAAGATCTTACAGTTTAGGATTTGGAACAGCCCAACACTACCAACTATTACATCTGATTACAAATACCGAGTCCTCACACAACTATTATTACTTATTCTACCTGCGCTCGAACATAAGCATCAGCATCACAGGTCTTACGGGCAGTCTGCTTGAATCTAACCATAGCTGCTAGCTGTAATATCAGGGTAAAGCAAGAAGTGAGCCAAATGCTCAACAAGTGCTAACAGTACGACACAAAACATAAATTGAGATATACTTTTAAGAATGATAATGGAAAGACATAACCAAGGGTAACGAGAGATAAAAACTATGTGAGATGGCATCATTTTGCTTGCATCAAAACAATTTTAAAATCATGTCTTAATCAAAATCATTTTATGACGCTACGGATTACAGCCGGTGATCAGCCGCGAACTAATCCCGAACCTCGCTGGGTTCTAAAACATTAATGGGAATCCCTAGGCAACTTTTAAGCCTAATATAAGTGCGGAAAGGACTCGCGTCTCAGTCCAGATCCACCATTTAAAGAAAACATTTATCCCCCTTTGGGACTGAAAACCCACATTTTATTTATTTCAAAAGTTGATGCCGAATTGTAACAAAATCTCTTTTAATAGTAAACATTTTTATTAAGGAATTATAGATCAACTCGAAACACGGGAAACAAGGTACTGAATATCAGAGCCATGATTCACAAAACTATTCTCTATTCAAGTAATTGAATGGTTTTCATATATCAAAGATTGGACAAGAGGATTTAGTGAGGCTAATGGATAATATGAAGGGTAATGCCAATTTGGGCTCAAAGCAATGGTTTCTCATCAAGGTTCAAGTGCTGGATCATCAAGAATGTAAGCTTTATGAATACTAAGGGTGTTAAGGTATGAAGAAATGATTTTTAGCTCAGGATATATCAGAATTGACAAGCTTTAGGATAAGAAAGAGGGGTATCAATCAATTAGAGATAACTTTGATAAATATTTGGCTTTCAGGTATCAAGGTAAGGTTCTATAGGAATTCAAGTATCAGGATGAGATATCAATACTTAGGAATCATCAACATGTTAATCAAGAGGATCAATCAAGTAATATAACAACTCTTTATTTAATCATGGCATTTAACTATCATGAAAAGACTTTTGAACGACTTGCAATACATACTCGAGGGTTCATGGCATCTCTATGAAACTCAAGGATAAATAAAAGATACGCTTGATTTAAATATGTCAAAATGACTCAGGATAATTGCATCGATATATATATGAACTGTTTATAGTAAATATGAAGGTCAAGTTGAATCACTTGCCTTGAGATAGGCTGGTCTGGTCTGACTGGTAGGAGCAACTGGAGCTTCACTCGACTTTTATGGCAAGTTTTCCCTCATCTCGAGATCCTACATAAATAATAATAATCCTCATTATAATATATTCTTACCATCTTAACCTATTTACAACTCAAAATTAAACACGGATGGCACTTAGGCCTATATGCACTTAATTTATATTCACCTTTAAATTATAATTGCACACACATAGCCACATATTCACATATCATATATTAACACCAAATAACACCATATATACCATAATGCAACACTAGGCTTGGATGATCTCGACTCACCACTTTAAGTCACTTGGTCGCTAAACTAGACAAGGTCTTCTAATTTTGGCTTCCTAACTCGATGTGCCTTTCCTAAATTATCCAAAACCTATTGACCCTCACTTGTGCCTTTTGCTCTACTGAGCTTATACTATCTTACAACTATGGTGGTCGACCTAATACTCACTTCTAAGTGTTCTAAAACTATGTGATAAGTGATAGTGCTCACTGGTGCAAATTTCAGAATGACAACTATGGTTTCTTGAGTACATTAGACACTCTTAAACTACATGTTTTCCTTCAAAACTTTTACACAAGACTCTCCTGACCTAAGGGCATCTCACAAACTTGATGTGGCTCAAGGGCCTGGCTTGGGCCTTCTTGGGCCTAAGCTAAAAGTCCAAGGTTCCCCTATTTTTCTGGGCAGAAAATGCCCTGACTTGAATTAACTTGTGACACCTGGTTCTAACTCATATCCTATGAAATATGATTGTAAAAACTTCTCTGACACTCCCTCTAACTAAGGCCCAATTGGGCCTAATGAGGGCCTACCCATGACATGGTCAAATCTCCCTATTTCTAAGTTGCAACAAAACTGTCCCCTGCTGGACAGATTTTGTGATTCTACTTGTGCACCTAACCAAATGACATGCAAACCTCCAACCAACTCCTAAAACCTTTTATATACTCCCAATACTAACTTCTGGTAGCTTGGGCCTCAAAGTGCACACCAATGACATGGTCAAAACTCACTCTAACCCTCAGGTTGCTATACTGATTTTTCTGCAGAAACTATAACTCTCATTTTCCAAGGTTTTGACTTGACAAACTCAACTAACAACAACTCAATACTTAAACCAAGACTTATACATGGTAATCTACTGAAATAACTCCCTTATTCTCAAAATAAACTTGGGTGAGATCATCCATGCCCAAAAACAACAACATGCAACCAAATATATAACATGCAACTCATGGAAAACACATAACAAGATTTCGGCTAGGCATAAAGTTTTAAATGCTTGCAAAATCGACTTGCACCTAATACTCATCCTTAATAATCATGAAATATAACTTCTTTTAAGTATTAATAAGAAATTTATCATGAAAACAATCTATTTTAAGCACACATATTTCGAATTTATAGATTTTTAAACATAACTACATGATTTCGAAAAGAGTAGCATGCAAAACATGGTTGATCATCATTTTAATATCTTAAAACTAACATGCATGGCTAAACATAAATATATAATGAAATTTCAGTAGCATGCAAAGGATTTTAAAGCATGATATCTCCATAAAACACTTAGTTAGCACATATACATAATATATCTCATAGAGAGCTCTTGAATTCACAAGAATCAAGAGTTTCTCTTTGGAGATCACATAAGAACTACACATGCATCCATGGAACTTCAACTTCCAAGTCACAAAATACTTGGAAAGTATATAAGATGAATGTAGGTAAAAGATTTACACTTGGGAAGATGAAGAATGAATTGAAAAATGGAAGGGCGTGGGGGATTTTGGCCTTCGGTCGAGAGCAAGGTGGGAGGGGGAAAAGGAGAGAAATTTGTGGTGTGTTGGAGTGTGGAATGAGAATGGCTTCTCCCACTTTGATTTCTTTGTTTTATGCTATTTGGTTTACAAATGATGAGTGGAAGTGAGAACTTACAAAAATGTCCCTTGGTTAAAGTTATGCCATTTTACATGCAAGGCTAAGGTAGTAATTTGGTAATAATCAAATGAGTTAGTGGGGTTGGAAAAGTCTTGTTTGCCCTTTGAGAGAATAGAAGGGTGATTTGCATGCATGGTCTCTTATGTAATTTGTAACACCCCCAGATCCGGGGTCGAGGATCCGGGTCGTCACGGTCTTTCTTTCCACAATATCACTTCACTTAATTAATAATAATAACCTTATGCTGTGACCCCACACTAACACACACCACAACCCGTTATAGTCTCAGAGATGAAATTTAAATAAGTACAAGTCTTTGAATCCACAATTTAAAAGTTATTACAACCCAAAATGATTACTTGATAAATTTACAGTTAATTGCCATTATCTGCCACAAGTTATAATTATACATAATTGATTCTCAAAAGTAGATGGTCTGATCTACAATAGATCTACCTCTGCAGCTATAGCAGCTACAACATCAACGGGAAGACGCGGGACGCTTCCCACGCGCTTGCGCTGGGTCTGCTGGAGTCTGGCCATCTTTCCTAACTGTTGTTGTGTGATGAAGAAATAAAGCAAGGGTGAGCAGCAAGCCCACCAAAATAATATGTATAATGATTTACAATATATGAGCCTACTCATAATACTCATGAAAGTCTTGGTCAAAAGAAATGAACCAAGTTTGATATCTTAATGCGATGAAGTCGCAAAATATTCAGTATATATACATATATACTTTTCAAAATATTGGAAGTCCTCTTCCATGCATAATATACACAAAGTCCCAGTGTATAACTGTATAAAAAATATCGTTGCAAGGTGATCTCATATATCTAACCTTGTCTCAACGTTTTTTTCTGAAAATCTTTGTCATTCATAAGACAATTATTAATTAGATATAAGTTTAAAATATGAGGTTACCAAATACCCCAATATACTTATATCTTTCCCAATACTACTTGAACTACCACCGTTCAAGTTATAATCAGTTTCAAAAGTTCATCACATAGATGAGACTACAAGACAAGATTTGAATAGATTCAATCTTTGAAATATTATTGAATGAAAAAGTTATGAGATACTTTATTTAGTCCCGATATATATATATATCCACACATATATATATATCTCTAAAACATTTCCTGGAACCTCTGTTATGTAAAGTATGAACAGAGTTGCAATATCCAATGAATTTGGAAGGAAAAGAAAACCTTTGGCATAAACCAGATATCTTGCTGATCAGGCAAAGATACCCATAAGTAACCTTTTCTACTAGTAGATGGACGAATTCCCCACTGGTCATCACCCTGGTCATAATTAGGACCTTATGCTGGACTGCCACTCAGCCACTTATGCATTTGATGGACTCCCACTGAGCCACTTACACTATCATGGACGCCCACTGAGCCCATGTTGCTTATGCCGACTCAATAGATGGACTTACTTCCCGAACGATGGGCAAGTAATCAAGATGTTTTCTCAAAACAGCAACCTCGTTGCGAATGTAAAATACACCACTGAGCCGGATCCCTCAAGTTTTGAACGAGTATTTAAATCCCCTTTAAAAGGAAGATCTTAAATATAAAAATGAGTTTTGGGATCCGCTCTAACTTTTTTAAAAATCATTTTGAAGACTCGAAAACACTTTATAGAGTGTTTGGAGTAAAGCTGATTTAATGAAGTAAATCAGTCCCCAGAATATTTAGAAAATGACTGAATATTATTAATTAAATAATATTCCCATAAAGAATAATCTTTATAAAAATAATTGAAGTAGAAGTATTAAAACTTATACTTGAAACGAGTATTAAATAACCAAAGATATACTTATATGAAAGTATTATCTTTATTTGAATAATCGAAAATAAGTTTGATTATTTACACCTTATTCTTTAATAAAATAAAGAATATACCTCAGCAAATAATCGGAGTCATAGATCCTCAAATGAATATTCAAATAATATTCATTAAATAATATAAACTGAGTCATAAGCCTTCGAATGAATATTCAAATAATATTCAATAAATAATATAAAAGAGTCATAAGCCCTCGAATGAATATTCAAATAATATTCAGATAAATAAATAAAAGGAGTCATACGCCTTCGAATAATATTCAAAATAATATTCATTAATAAAGTAAAAGGAGTCATAAGTCCTCGAATGAATATTCAAAATAATATTCAATAATAAAATAAAGTTAAAATTATCGAATAAACCTTATTCGATTAATAGTTTTAAAAACTATATCCATATATATATATAAATAAATAAATATATATATATATATAATATACTCGGGAACATCGACTCCCGGTTTAGAAATATGTTCACCTTTTATCCCCTATACTAAGGGTATACGCAACTACTTGCTTATTTCTAGCATAGGTATTATGCAACTATAAGCATTGAAATCAACAGATAGATAACCAGATTACGAAACAGACATGCATATATACCATATTAGCATGATCCAATATATCGCAAAATTTGCTAATAACAATCATGCAATATCACAAGATAATGCATATACATATATTTACATCACAGCAACAGTATAACGGGTAGAAAACTTGCCTGAGCGACTGGGGGTTACGAATGGCTCGGGACGAGTCTGGTAACCTATAAGCAACAAGTAAGTTGGAATTAAACCAAAGTCACTTGTAAATCTATACTTTAACTAACTTAGACTCTAACGCTCGTTTTGCGCTCACTGATTCGCTTAAGTCACTCGGGTACCCTCGGCTCCACCATTTTTAATAATTTAACCTTTATGAGTTTTAAAGCGATTCCTTCGCGAGTGTCTTACCAACTGCCTAACACACTTACCATAAATGTTTCATACATTAATTAACCCTTTTTGGTCTTTAACCTATGTTTCAAACTAAGGCGAGGGAAAAAGTTTCGTTCGCGAAACGCCGTTACTTGAAACGGTCGTTTCTCCTAAACCGTGCATCGGAATCGAACGAACTACATATCAAAACGAAGCTCGTAACATGAGCTATCTAAACATGGCAGTGGTCATAATCTAGCAGGGGGTCCTCGGGTCCTAATGTTATGCACAAAACAGTCTAAAGAAAATCGGACGTTACGACGGCTATGTTTACGCGATTACCAATATTTATACCCCTCCAATTCTTTACCAATTCACTACAAACCACCCAACCATCATCAATACCTCAAACACAACTTATATCAAGGCAAAGTCAGTCCATAATCTCAAGGTTTTCCAACTTATTCAACCACAAACATGATCTACTAACCATAACTTAAGATTCATTAACCATTAACCAAGATTCATATCCAAAATCACCACAAATCCAACCAAACCATCTAACATACATGGATCTTGCTATACATACATGGATATTTCTATATATACATTAATCCATCCATAAACTCATCAAAACTCAAAGTTCAAACTATAAGTTAAAGGTGAAAGTTGTTTATACCTCCTTGAAGCTTCCTAACACAACCCAAGAGCTTTGAATGCCTAAAAGAACCTTGATCCTTGCTTGTATAACCTTAATCTTTCATAAAAATTCAAGAAAACTAAAGTTATTTCTTGAAGGTTACTATTCACCATCTTCTTCCTTGATTTATTGGAAGAGATTGTGAAGGAATTAGGAGCTTAAACTTATAGCATAACCATATCTATGTACAAGGAAGCTTAGATAATTACCTTGTGATTTAACAATGCTTGGAACTTGATTTTTGAAATTCTTGCCCTTGAAAAAGATGAAAAGCCGAGAGCAAGATGATGAGAATGAAATGATTTTGTATTTTTGATTTGTTTGGCTTAGCTTGGTTGCTTTTTGTTTTGTTTTTGGTTAATTACCTTAATAACCTTATATTTGTGTGGTTATAAACCAACCACACCTCCTCCTTCCCTATGTCATGCTTACATCACATTGCTATGTCATCCTCCCTTCCTTGTCCTCTTCTCATTGGTTGGGTGACATCACTTCCTCTAATCCATTTGCTTAACTTCCTAATTGTTTGCCTAATGACCGCTGATCTGTTATACGGTTCGCTTAACTTTCGTTTTCGTTTATCGTTTGAGGGATCATACCCGGGATCTTATTACTTAGGTTCCCTTAACCTTTCTCAATATATTATATTCTTTTTATGATCCTCTCCTATAATCCTTTAATTTAAATCCTTTTTATCCTGTTACCTTATACTCAATTCTCTCCGTATCTAGTGGATTTCCGGGAAAAATCAAAGTGTTCGGATTTGGATTCTGACGATCTTTACATACACTTATATCCCATATAAAGTACTAATAAAATCTCAGAATATCCATATCAGAACCCCTACATAGTGTGGCATGAAAAGTTTTCTCATTCAGCAAAAACACTATTCATAAGGGTTTCAAAAATTTTCCAAAAATTGGGGTTATTACAGTCTCCCCTCCTTAAAAGGATTCCGTCCCGGAATCAGATAGAAAACAAATGGGGATACTTTCTTAGCATTACACTTTCTAACTCTCGAGTCAATTTTCCCACATTGTGGTTCTACCACCAAACTCTGCCTAGTTTAATAATCCTTCTCCTAAGCACTTGTTCCTTTTCACTCTATAACCCTTCCTGGTTGCTCCATATAGGTTACGTCGGGTTGCATATCTATGCGCTCATATGCCTCTATTTATCTGGCATCTGAATTACACTTCCTTAACATTGATACGTGAAACACGTTACGACCTACTACATGTTCGGGGTTAGGGCTAGCTCATATGCTAACTTCCCAAACGTCTTAATATATCCAAGGGTCCAACAAATTGTAGACTTAGCTTTCCTTTCTTTCCGAACCTCATCAATCCTTTCCAAGGGATACCTATATCATTACTAGGTCCCCTATTTCATACTCTTTATCCTTTCGTGTCAAATCAACATACTTATCATGACCATCTTGGGCTACTACCAGCCGTCCTCTGATTAGATCTATCATATCCTTGGTCCTTTGGACTACTGCGGGTCCGAGCATCTTGCGCTCTACAACTTCATCCTAACATAAGGGAGATCGACATTGTCTTCCCTCAAGGATCTCATAAGGCGACATCTCGATAATGACATATGATCTATTGTCGTAAGATAACTCAATCCGAATTAAGTGATCATTCCAATTTCTTTCAAGTCTATTGCACAGACTCTCATTATAGCTTTTAGCATTAGAGCTTTTGCTTCTCAATACCCATTCTTTTCCAGTTCGTAATCGCTACTACCTTCTGTTCCTAATATTATACTGGTTATACTTTTGCTCGTTAGCGTTCTATAACCTTTTAATAACCTCGTCAACCTTAGTATCACGAATGTGTTTCCATTCCACATACCACCACAACTTTACTACTCCTTTTTCAGCTGCTTCTATCTTCGAAAGCTTAGTCCTTCATATAGAAGTAAAAGAATTTATTGAGAGATCACTATGATCATGAACACTTGTTACATTGCATAGTTAGTACAGAAGGTGGCCAGCCTTTAGTACTTGACAAGCAATTAAACAATAGCTGGTATCCTACTCGGCTTCTATCACACAGATAGATAGTCATCGGCAATACCTCCCCTTCTGGAAGGGTTGTTCTTCTCAGCTTACATGAAATGAAAAGAAGAGAAAAGAACGAATTGAAGAGAATTGTATATTCATAAAAAAATTTATTGCCATAAAATATCTGGCTTGGAATCTACCTCTGAACTATAGAGGTTTGTCATAGGAGAACAAAACATATATGTATTTATATCAACATCGAGTATTATCGCATCACATTTCACATGCTTAAATATTTGCTACTCCGTCCATCATTCTATGGACCCATGCACTTCCTCTAGCTTATACACAATTACCTTTGAAACTCCCTCGATATCGAAAATCGAACATGGGATCTCATTCTAGACATCATCGTTACTAGAATTCTATGCTTGCACTGCAACCTTCCTCGTATAATAATACGACTCTCTATTGATAAGGAAGAATAATAATTCACTAGGTAGATACTCTACTTAATTAGTCTATCAACGATAACTTATACACTACCACGACCCGATTAGTGGTACTCAATCTCAACACCCATTCCAATACAACTCTCACGGTTGTAATCAGCTCAATACTCGCATAACCATTGCTGCCTTACCATGGTCCACCACTGACCTACTGTAGTCATTCATTTTCCATGAAGTCTTAATAGCTAACCATACGGAGTCCATACATATCGTATCTAATCCTTCTAAGGAGGTAACATAATCACCATTCATGATTCATGAAGAACACTCCTGATCCTGACATACATACATGACATGAAGCAAATAAAATTGCAGAAGAGTTTCCATCAAAGCAACGATAGTAGGTTAATACCATTCGTAATCATATGCCTTCAATAGAAGACTTAACTCAAGGGTTCATCTAGTCCTTTTTGAAACATGGTTCTGGCTTATCTCAAGATAGGACCTCCTAAGATAGATAGTCCGTTCATGGCGATTATACGAATTAAACCTTTACCAACTACTATTACGGTTGGGTATTGCACAGTCATCAGAAGGAATGTCAATCTTCCAAACCATAATACAACCTTCACAGCTTTAACCATCATCTCTGTATTCCTCTCGCACGAGCGCCTATAATTATCCTCTTACCTTTAAAGTGTCGGCCACCTCTTTGGCCTTTCCTGATAGTAAAATTTCCTTACAGTCAATGTCACTTTAACCATCTCCAAATAAATTTTCTACCTTATTTCAATCACAGCTTATGTGAAAATGCTTTCCTTAAAATCTGATGAGTAAAAAAAAAATCACCATTTTTCCATAAGTTATTGCCTCAGTCTTTAGAGGTTAATCACTGTCACGACTGACTCTCAATCATACTTAGAACATCTTTTATCTTAAGTCCTAATTGCCCTGAACAATTTCGACCATTACTGGTTCGATCCATACTTTCTCGTGGTTTAACACGTGCCCCACTTGGCAACATTATAATTACGTCATATTTCCTTTATCAACATTTTTATTCTTGAGAATTTTGAATATTACCTTTCTCCTTGTAAAACCTCTAAGGTTATCCTTCAATCGTTCCTCCTGTATTCCCTAGATACAGGGCATATCAAAATACCATTCACTATTACTAGAACCATTGTCTATATACTTCTAAAAAATTTCTCCACTGATCCTTAAAGGTTATTATTACCTTAATGCTTTCCAATTCATACTGTCAAAACTCATACTATCCCTATCAAGGGTGAAATGCCAACCTTTATGCATTCCCCTAGGATTCGTTTTAAGTTACCGATGTTCTATCCTTAATTCCACCTTTAAAAAGGTACAAGCATCCTTCCATGGATAAATAAAGTCATATATCCCTGATATGGGTATCTTATTCAATCATTCCCACCTCGATAGTAAATGCCTAATTTCACAATAACATCTGTATACAAAATGAGGTTAATCAAAATGGCCTCCAAAAGATAACAACGGTTATCCGCTTTCTTGCCTAATCTGGTAACGATAACATGGATGTTCTGGAAGATATTGGTCGTGTTCAACGTGAACTTCTTCTTAATAATTCCTTATTTACTT